>NC_068545.1:11049681-11202181 GCF_026212275.2 Microplitis demolitor
AATATAATGATTATCAAATCGTTCCGGTATTGGGTCTTGTTCCGGTATTGGGACATTTACCTTATATGTATATTTTTGTTTTTAACCCTGTTTACTCGAAAGTAGTTTGTCAATCCGAGATTTTAGTAATACGTGATTAAATTAGTATTGCTCGTACATTTATATATAAATATATAAGAATACTAACAATATTTAAAGCGCAGATTAAAAATTTCGTATTTAAAAATTGACATCCAAAAATTGGCCACAGCTTTAGTAAAAAAAGTACAAGGGCCGCCTTCGTTTTAAACTAAGCTTGAGCTACCGAAAAGTCAGGGGGGTGCTGAAAATTTTCGAAAAATCTACCTTCCATTCTGGCTGCCAGATGGCATTTTTTAAATATATTTAATTTTCTGGGCGGGAAGTTAAAAATTTTTTTCCCTTACGTTCATATGCTAGCATTCTTCCAAACGATTTCTCGATTTCTCCAATGACTCGAAAATTCGATCGAGACACTAGTTTTAGTTAGGATCAGCGCCTAAGAAAATCTATAGAAAATCAGGACTCACTGGCTTATGCTGAAAAAAAAAATATTTTTTCTTACTCAGATTTGACGTTTTTCAATTTTGTAAATTCATGTAAAAGTAATCAACGTAGTCTTTTCGCTTTATGTAAAAGACTTAATTTTGACTGAATTTTTTAATTTTAATTTCATTTTATTATGAAACAATCGTTGTCTAAGAAGTTTTATAAAATTTTTTTTTTAATGAAAATTTTTAGTTCGTAACTTATTTTGAGTTAAAAAAACCCCATTAAAAAAAAAAAAAAATTTCTTTTGCTGAAAATTTTTGAACGATCATATACTAGCTACATGTTCCTATACAAATTTAGTTTAGTTTATTGCAAAGTTTGGCAAAATTAAATTTGAAAATAATTATTTTCTATTGAAATATTTTTCCTACACTTCTTATATAAATCAGCGGCATTTAGTTTTCAAATTTAATGTATAAAAATATTACCATTTGCTGCTTCTTATCTATTGCGCTTGATATTTACTTTCAATTATCAAATACCTATAGAAACTAAATTTAAATTACTATACCAATATATAATACCTTTCAAATACCTATACCTATATCCTAATTCTGAGGACAAAATTACTAATTGCGAGGGGAGAAAGTTCTTGGAAATGTGCAAGGTGTGTAGGTTAAAAATTCTGAACGGAAGAATTAAGGGAGATAAAGAAGGGAGACTCCACGGGAGGAAGCGAGGAAAGGGAAGGTTGAGTTTTGGACCTGGTACTAGAGGTGGAATGGGAAAAGGAGTGTGTGACCAGACTCAAAATTCTAGAAAGAATAGAATCGGATCACCTACCACTAGAATTTGAATTTAGGAGGGCTGAAGGTAGAGAAAAGGCAAATAATAATAAGAATACCAATGAAAATGAGGAAAAGACAAGTGGAGGATCTGAATGGAATAGGAACAAGCAGACTAAGATGGGATAATAAGAAAGCGGTGAGGTATGGCAATGCTATACTAAAGAGACAGTAAGAAAAAAAGAAGGAAGATAGTGTGACATGGGATAGCATTGTAGAAGTGATTAGTGAGTCTGCGAGAGAGGTGGACATGATAAACAAACCAGGAAGAAAAACAAGTAAGAGAGGGAAGGAAAGAATGGTTTAACAAGAGGTGCAGGGTGAGGCAAAAATAGGTAAGAAAAAAACTGAAGAGATTCCGAGAAAAAAAAGACCAGGAGGCTAAAATAGAGCTGGTGAAGAGCCGCAAGAGGTACAGACAAGTAATAAGGGAGGCAAAAGAAGAAATAGAAGAAGAAAAAAGAAACAAAATTGACAAGGCGAGAAACATAGCAGATTGGTGGAAGGCGATTAATACCTACAGAGGTCAAAAAAGAAAAAAAACCAAGCTGTAGAATTAAGGGTGAACAATGGGTGAAATTTTACGCTAAATTATTAAAAAAAGAAGAAGATGAAGACCATTTGGGGGAGTATCGTGAGGAAGAAGATTATAAGAATGCAGATAAAAGTGCTTACAAAGACTTGGACGCTGATTTCAGCTACAGAGAAGTCCTGTGCGGAATAAGAAGGCTGGAGAACAATAAAGCTCATGGGGAAGATGGGATTGCAACTGAGTTTCTGAAGAACTTACCAGGTGAGATGATTGAAGATATTAGAGAAGTCTTAAATGGGATATGGAATGGTGGGGATATTGAAGAAGGTTGGAGAAAAGCTAGGATAGTTCTGATACATAAAGGAGGAGATGAGGACATAACGGAGAATTACAGAGGAATTTCATTGTTAGATGTAGGGTACAAGTTGCTAATGACACTGATGGCGGAGAGGCTGAATAATCTTGCAGACAAGGAGAATATAATGAGTGAAAGCCAAGCAGGTTTTAGGAAAAATAGAGGCACAAGGGATCATATATTCGTACCCAATGCCTTGATTAATAACAGAATAAAAAAAGGGGTAAACCTATATGCACTGTTAATAGACCTAAAAGCGGCTTTTGACAAGGTGGACAGAAGGATTATGATGAAAAAGGTATGGGAAAAAGGAATAAGAGGTAAGATGTACAAAACGATCAAAAAGATATACAAAAAAACGAACAATGAAATAATAATCGGAGACAAGGTGACCAAAGGATTTGAATCAGACCAAGAAGTGAGGCAAGAATGCGCTCTCAGTGCTTTTCTTTTTGACATTATGATTGACGACATGGAAGAGGAGATGATTGAGAAAAAAATTGGGGAAACAGTGATTGGGAGAACAAAAATTTACTGCCTGAAATATGCAGATGATGCGGCAGTAGTCGCGGAGGATGAAGCAAGCTTAAAAGAGATGATAAGATTAACTGAAAAATGGGCAAAAAAGAATAAAATGGAGATCAACGCGAAGAAGACGAAGATCATGGTTTTCAGAAAGAAGGGAAAATTAAAAAAGACAATCTGGAAACTTGGAGGGAAAGAGTTGGAAGTAGTAAAAAGTTTTAGGTATCTGCGCTTTTGGTTTACAACGGGAAACAGCATGGAAAAACAGACAGAAGAGCTAGCAAGTAAAGCAGTGAGGGCAGCGAATTCTACATGGGGATTAATCAAAAGAACAAGGAGAAATAGGCTAAAAAACAGGCTATGTCTCATGAACTCCTTAGTTAAGTCAGTAATGATGTACGAGGTTGAGGTATGGGAGTGGTTTGGAGCCAAAAAGATAGAAAGTGCTTATGCAAAGTTAGCATAGATGACGATAGGAGTGAGGAGAAATACGCCGTGATATATTTGGAGGAGGGAAATCAGATTAAAAAGCTACAAGTATGAAACAAAGGAAAGGACGGTAAGATATATGAAAGACATTATAAAGATGAGAGAGGGAAGATAGCCGAAAGTATGTCTAAAAGAAGAAATGCGTTGTATATTAAACAAAAATGACTCGTCGTGGGGTAAAAGTGGAAGAAACACTAAAGGAAATGGGTTGTGAGGAGGTCGTGAGATTAATATATGAAAACAAAGAGATAGAGGAAATTAACAGAAGATTAGAAAAAGGCCTGAGAAAACTGTGCACAAGAGAGGGAGATGAAGACTATAAAGCGATAACAAAATCAAGCTACAACTTGGTGTACAAAGATATCTTACTAGATGAAAATGAGGAGTATTATTGGACGAAAGAAGAGGGAGGTAGCAACTACAAGGAAATTTGGTCACGAATAAGATGTGGGAATATCGGGAGAGCGCAGAAAAAAGGGGAAAAAGACTGGACCTGCAGAGGGTGTAAAAGAGATTTGGAAAAACTAGTCCACATTTTGGAATGTAGAGAAATAAGAAAGAGAACAGAGAGTGGGGACAAACCTTTTATAAAGGCATGGGACGAGATAGAGAATGAAGAAGGTAAATACGAATACCTATGTAATATAATGAAAGGCGAGTTAAACGAAGAAATGTGTGAAATGTTCATAAAAATAGAAAATGTATTGATGGGAGCAGGCAAGAAGCAAGAAATGAAGAGTGACGATCCAAAAGTGCAAATAACGAACCTTTAAATGAGCAATAAGAGAAGTTCAAAGTAGTGGAAACGAACGATCAGAAATTTGAAGTTGATCTTGATTTTTATAGTATGGTAAAAGCGTCTATGAAATTATTAATATATTGTTATTTATATTTTATAAACAATTTAATTAAATATTTATTGTATTTATTTAACGATAAAAAATTGTAATAAGGTGAAACAATAAATACTACCCTTACTACTACTATAAAATTAAGAATAATTAACTTTTTATCTAACTTAAAAAACCTTGATTTGATAATATTTATTTTATCTCGAGACTATTTTGTTTTTAATGAAGTAAAATAAATTATAGAAACAAGACGCTTTTCTGTCTTAGTTAAGGGTATTCTCAGACAATACCCAGCATTTTTTTTTTAATTACTCAATGACCTTGAACTATCATCATCGTGCTGAAATTGATTGGAAATTAAAAAAAAGTTAAAGCATTAACTGAAAAAAGGAAAACGTAGTTACAATTTCGTCAAGATTTAGATTAAAAAAAGTTACTTACTGTGGTTATCAAATAGGAGTTGAACCAAATGTGTTAAATAAATTGAATTAAAATCCCCTGATGAAAAAAAACCATTCGAAACGATTTTCAATGTTAAATGCCCATAAGAAGAGCGTTTATATCGTTTCTTTTAATAAGAGTCTTCATGTCAACATTATTATTATTTGAAATGCCAAATTTTTTAGGCTAAAATTTATTTACTGATTTTTGTAATTAATAACAATTATAAGTTATTAAGTAGATTTTTTTAAAAATGTACACGGAAAAAAAAATTCTTGTTGAATAAACGATGCTAACATCGTAATTTGTCTTATTGATTATTGTAGTGGTGGACTAGACTTTTAAAATCGTAATTTTTACAATGTAGCGTTGGAAATTTCATTTAAGAAATAATACTTCAGACAAATAATACGAAGTCTTAAGCTCTCTAATATAAATTACGATGTGAACATCGTAAAATTTGAAGGGAAATCTTAAATAAAAGAATAAAATAATAATCGTGCGGCAGTTGGATTCGAACCCGAGTCCCTTCGAGTGCCGAGTGTCCGACACCTTGCACCACTTAGCCACCGAAGGGCCTATACTTTACGTTGTTTTTATGATCTATATAAACGATTTGAATAAACAGTCATAAGTCACGAGAGCGCCTCTTGTGGAGGACGTAGTTATTGTTTAAAATTACGATGTAACATGGTACTTTTTATATCCATCATATTATAACAGAGGCAGCACTGTAATATTTATTTTATTAAAAAGTAAATAGAAATATTAAATATACGAATAAATATAGTTTTTAAAGTGTAATTTTTATTTCTTCTTTTTTACGATGTTAAATTGTAATTTTTTAAGTAATTTTTAATTCTAAAAGTCTTTGTTAAAATTACGATATTAAATAGTAAAAAATATAACCGACATAGTAAATTTTAAAATAAGACATTTAAAAAGTGACGTTTTAAATTTTGAAGTCGATCATTTAACTCGTTTCTGAGAAATCAGTAAAAAACTAAAAAAATTTTTTTTTTTTTTTTCGAAATTCGCAAATATTTTCCAGTCTACTTAATCAAATGTTTTGAAATTTTCAAGAAATTTGATGGTCAAAAAGCTCTTTCGATTGCCACCTTAACCATCCAAATCGGTTGATTAGTTAAAAAGTTATAGAACATTTACACACATACACACACACATACACACACACACATACATACATACATACAGACGCACGGACATCATTCTGAAAATAGTCAGAATAGCTTCCTAGGACCTCAAAACGTCGACATCTGATGAAAACTCGATTTTCGAAAATCGGGGTGAAAACAGAACTTCCCGAAATTTTTGAAAATCATCGATTTTTTGAGCGGGAAGTTAAAAAAATTCATTTTTGTGGGGAAAATAGAGTACCTTCTAAAAAATGTAAAAAAAAAAAATTTGCTGGATATTAAATAAATTCGAATAAATTGAATTTTCTTGTAAGTAGTTTCCATAATGAAAAATTACATTTCACATAATTATTTATTAGATGCAAAGGAAAATTAAATATTTTTTAATGGTTTTTATCATGAAACTAAAGTCATTAACATTTTTTGACTGACATTTTCGATTTTTGAAAAATTTTAACAACAAAAATTTGAAACAATGCTCAATTACCTTTACAAAAGGGTTTTTGGAAGGTTTTAAAAACATTTGAAAAATAAAATTTTTTTTTTTTTTTATAAAATTTTGAGGGTACCCTATTTTGCCTTCCCTTTTCCTATATCTTAGAACATATGAAAAATACATCTATGAATATATAAAAAAAATATATTTCTGTAAAGTGAGCGAATGCGCAAAAAGGATCTGGTTTAGGTGTGATGGAATCTTAACAACTAAAAAATTGCACAAATTATAATAAGAAATAAATTAGATATTTATTGACACTATTTACACTTAAAACTGTGAGATGATAACATGAAATCGCGAATGCAACAAAATGTATACGCGGTAGCGAATGCAACCAATAATTATTATATTAAAGCAGAGCGGTTTTAGAGTTCGAGGTTGTACTCTTGAATTCAGGAGCGAAAAGACGCCGGAGAACATGCTGTTGAAGGCTACGTGGCCGCTTGGTGGTGACGTGGCAGCCTCGATGAATAAACTGAATTTTCCCATTGGCTTAAAAGTGCGCCAACAGGAAATAGTTAGCCGCCAATTAATCTGATTAGCCGGCTGGTAACGGGTTCTCATGCAGTCTTGACACGGTCATGAACAAGAAATTGTATGTATCGGGCCCAAATAGCGAGTGACCCTGCACTATTCTGACCTTGAGGTTAGTAGCGAGTTCGGCAACTCCCGGACTTAGCGGAAATGCACGAAGCTTTTCAAATTGTCTAAGCTCGTGACTGAACTATTTCAAATACATAAAAAATACATAATTTTATTAAATTTGTTTTTCTTATGTTGTTGGTTAAATTAAAAATATATTTTTTATATTTTCATAATTATATTTTATTATACATTTGATATATATTATTAATATAATTTTTATAAATTTTCAAACATGTATTTTTTATACACCTTAAAGTATATTTTAAAAACATTTAAATTACATTTAAAATATATACAAAAATCGGTCAAAACTTAGTTATTAAAAATTTATTTTTTATACATATTTTATATATATTTATGTACTTTTTATGTATTTTTAGTATATTTTTTTTAAAAATGTTTTTCATAAGGCACCGAACTCGAAAAAGTAGGAGTAGCAGTAGGAGTAATTCAGTGTTCGCCACTAGATCGCACCTCATTTCTTGTGCTGTTCCTGGTTAGATATATATTTCAAAGTTGTTATATTTTATACTTGATTACAATTCTGGCACAGATACTCTGTCGTCCAACATAGTGACAAGTGCCTCTATTGATGGTAATATAGTATATCCTATATTACATTGTGACAACAATGTCTATTTTTGTTTTCTTGGATAATTTTTTTTTTACTATCCAGAAGTATAAAGTACATTTCAGCGTTAAAAAAAGTAATCTTTGTTCTCAATAAATGCTCTTGAATAATGTAAAAATAATAAATTTCGGTAAATTTTTTTATCTCAGTATTTATTTACTCTGGATACACTCTAGTTCCATTCTATTCTACAGAGTATTATTTTGATGCAAGATCGATCATTAGTGCCTCTACAACTTGAATAAATTGCAGTAACGCTATATGTATTTCGTACAATTTGCGGTGTTTTAGAAGAAAGATATCAATCAATCGAGTTGAAAAAAAATTATATTCTTACGACTAAATGTAAGTTTACTCAAATTAAAAAAAAAAGGTAGAAAATCATCATTTTTTACATAAAATTTAAGTATTGTAGAAACAAAAGCAAAAGTAGGCGGAGTGAAGTCTCTAGTATGTTGACTCAATTATATATATTTTTTAATTGAGTGCGTAAAAGTCGTCGCAAATGCAAATGATATGTTCACAAATACGTCATGTATTTGAGTAGATAATTCCCTCTAAATACGTGTGGCTTTTCAGCCTAAGTCGTAGCGTCTTTCGCCCTACTTAACCCTTTAACGCTTCTGGACGTTTCCCCCATTTTATGGCCTGCCAAGCGGGTGGTGCGTATCGGCGTTAGTTTGTATCCGTGAGCTCTGGCAAGCAGTACTGTACGTAGAAATAAGAATTTAAAAGGAAAAGAAATTATGAGAAATTTATAATTAAAAAAAAAAAAAAAAAATGGAATTTAAATTTCTTTTAAAACTTGAAATAATTTATAATATTGAAAATAATTAATAAAATAAAATCGTTGAAAACATTAAAATAGCAAATAAAAGGGTACTAAAGAAACCCACCACATGAGTGAATTTCGGTATTGACTGAGCCCCAATCTCATAAACTGAGATAGTGGGGAATGTGAGCGCACGCTGTAAGCTATCCCCACTTTGGCGCTGTGCGTACTATTTTGTCCAACTTCGCCGTTAAAAGGTTAAAGTCGTGGCGTATTTGACTCAACTCAAACCAAGTTGACTCAAAGGTTTCTTTTTATCAGTGTATATATATATATATATATATATATATATATATATATATATATATATATATATAGGAGGGTGGTCCGTTTGAAATGACTATTTTTGTTTTACTCTCACTTCAAAATTTTGTTGTAGACATTGAAAAAACAATTCCCAGAAAGTTGAAGTTCTTAGTTTTAATTTTAAGTACGTTACATTTAATTTTAAAGTTTCACCATTCAAAATGCATAAGAAAGTTAGGATTTTTGAACTTCTTGCTAAGAAAATTGAAAATTTTCAAAAAAAAAAAAAAAAGGAAGTTATTGGTTTTGGTCCGATTTTCGAAAACCAAGTTTTCAACAGATCTCGACGTTTTGAGGAAAAATTGAGCATAATCGGTACAGGATATTCGGAGATATTCCAAAAATAGAACATTTTTAATCATTTTTTTCAGATAACTTGTAATGTATATAATCAGCTCTAAAACTTTATTAGCCGCATCGGATGCCACCTCAACCATCAAAATCGGTTTAATTGTTCAAAAAGAATCGTTGTCGAAAGAATTTCGAAAAAGTGTTTTTTTCTAATAAAATTTAAATTGTTTAACTAATTATTGACAGTTTTTTAATGTTAGATGTCAAAAAACTACGTCGAATACCTTTTTGAACGTCAGAATTGGTTCATTATTTCCAAAGATGTTGCTGATAAAAAATAATAAAAACAATGATTTACTTCATTTTTAGATCGATTTTTCAAAAATTTAGCTATTACATTTGTCCTCATGGTCGATTTTTCAAATATATATATAATACAACTAGCTTTGTCATTACGTTACCGTCTACAATTCTTGTCGGGTTCATATAAAATTTTTCATACTTATACTATGAGCGATTATCTTGACCAAGTTCAAAGATTGGTTAAATCGGTCAATTATTTCAGAATTTATGGGTGTTTAAAATTTTCATGATTTATAAAAAAAATCAGTTTTTCACAATTAAAGTTTATATAACTTATACATGATAATCTAATTCCATTGAATCTTTCTTGTACTTACTTAAATTATCTTTTAATTTCACTACTATTTTATTATTTGAAAGTATGTCTTTTAACAATTTTGACGTTTCAAGTGTGCATGTATAATCTATCATGAATAGAAGTTTCCTTGCCATCACGAAAGCGCCCACAATATCTTATCGGATCTCATCAAAATTTTGTACACTTATTTTTCGGACAATTACCTCAATAAAAATGAGCTGAATCGGTCGATTAATTAAAAAGTTATTAGTGATTTTGATATTTCCAATTTTCAAGAAAAATCATCTTCTGCCTCTTTGTCAGTAACTCACTATTAAACCAAACAAAATACTCTATTTCTGTTAAAAGCATCTTGATTGTCGATTAATAAGTTTCCAATTTTGCTTTCGGTCCTATCATTTCTACTAACTTTGTCAATAATTTGATAACTTTGAAACAATACCGGAAAACCATTTCTGCGGATTTAAACTCAGATAAATTTAGTATGATTTCGTCATAACGAAATTCTGTTATATGTATGTTGTCACTCATGAAACATGGTTTAAATAGCATTATTATAACTTCATTGACAAATGTGCCTTTGTTTTACAAGAGGTTTCATAAGCATGTAAAAGTTGACGTTATACGCCGGTAATATTTTTATGGAGAGTTTATAACTTGTGTTGATTTTCGTTTTATAATTAATTTTTCTGCTTTCATAAGAATTCAAAATTTTTAGATCGTTTCTAGAGAAATCTACCTTCCTTTCTGGCTGTCAGATGAAATTTTATTCTTATTTTGTTATTGCCCCGGGAAAAAAATGTGCATATCTGGCTAAATATAATTAGATATGACCATATAAGATCATTTATGATCATGTATGGACATATATGAACAGGTATGAAAAAATATCAAAAAATTTTAACCGATATACAACACATGGGTCATTTCATGTCAAATCGACCAGTAGTAGGAATCGACACCTTAAAATTTGGAAGAAATTTGGTTGAAACTTTTCTTTTACCATAAAACAGAGATTTGTCAAAGGAAAAAAATGAGAAAAATTTTTTGCGAAAGTTATTCAAAATTCAGAATTTTACTATTTTTCTCATTTTTCAACTTTATTTTTTGAATATCTCGAAAACTATGATAGATACAGAAATGGTCTTGGTTTCGTTTTGAAGAGGAAATTTGGGGCTATTGAGGAAAAAAATATTGTGGAAAAAAATTTTGAAAAGTGAGAAAGCTTTCGAATTTAAAATTTTCAAATACCGTCAAAATCGTATGGTGACACGGAATTTTGGGCTCAAATTTTTTACTACACTACTTTTAAACAATCTCAAGAGATCCTGAAAATTTCAGACAGGTGTTTTTTTTTTGTGTCAAAATTATAAATTTTTTAATTGTGGCGAAAAAAAAACTTTTTTTTTTCACTTCTGAGTCTAACATAGTTAGGAATAAAAATGTCATTTTATGTAAAAGAAAGTTAGTGCGATTCAAAACACAATTGTGGAACGCATGCAATACACAACTGTAAGAGTAAAGAGTGGAGGAAATGATAAGAAAACTCACCGATCGATTCAGTTCATTTGCAGTGCAATGAAATTGTTAGTTAAACTATTAATGAATCAATTATCGGTTGCATGTGTCCCACATTTATCGTTTTACATTTTACAAGTTATTTCATAAAACTCACAATCATAAAATTTCAGGACTATCTGTAAGAAGTTCGGAATCTGCATGTGGTTTTAAATATTGATGAGCCTCAGAGATATTATTTTACAGTTTTGTCTGTTCTAAAAACGTGGTATATTAATGTTTTTTATTTCGATCATTATTTTCTGCTTTTTGGAATTATGTGTGTCAAATTTTTAAATCGATTTTGAACACCTTGATAACACCTAATTATATTTGAAATATGAAATCGTTATGTTTAACTACCAGTAAACTATCAAACTAGTTAATTGTTTTTTCTTTTTTTCTGAAAAATAAAATTAAGAAGCAAACACAATCATATTTTATAAAACTTGTACTTAAAAATATCAAAATAAATTAAAGCCAGATCTTTTTTACCCGAGAAAAATTTTTTATATATAATCATATATAATTATATATAACTCGATTATATATAATTATCTATAAAAAATGGCCAAATATAATCATATATAATTATACATGCTTATATATGAATATATATAATTATATATGATTGTATTTGACTCTTTTTTTATATGTAATTATATATAATCGAGTTACATATAATTATATATAATTTGATATGGTTATATAAAAAAAATTTTTTCTCGAAAAGGTTAATTGTAAGTTTAAGTTTCATGTTGCGTAATTGAAACTATATTTAAATTCAAATATAGTTTCACTTCCGGCAGATAGAGGCAGCACCTACTGGAGCCTAGACCATTAATTTAAGCGTGGACATGCGCAGTGCAGCGCATACGCATCTACTCTCTCCTGGCTCGTGTCGAGAAGACGGCCGCCATTATCTTTCGCTACATGCATTTAAGTGATAACACGTGTTATATTTAATCGTTTCATTTTGCGCTCATCTCGAGTAAATAATTTAAATTAAGAAGTTAATTAATTTAACTAATTATCGAGCTCCAGAATTATATAATTATTTATATAATCTCGCTAACAGAACTCAAGAAATTGATTCGTTAAAAACTCACGGAATTCAAGTGATTAACGATCACGTTTCTGAAAAGGTTACTTCGACGGAAACCACTGCAGGTTCATTATTATTTATTAATTAAGTAATCCAAGTGCTCATAAAAATAAAAGACTCTATATAATAACTAATTAATTATCAACATGCTCAATATTTTAATAAAACTAAAAGTAAACTCTCGCTCGGTAGCTTCTGCAGTAGGGAGATTCAAAAAATAACAAATTTTTTTTTCTTCTCGCAATCAGGCTCAAAAGTTTCATTTAGATACAAGAAGACGTCTGTGAAAATTAGAGCTCTTAATATTAGCATTAAGAGGTTCCTCATTGCACTTTTCTATTTTCCATAAGAATAACATGAAAAACATTTTTTTTCGTCTTTTGATTTTATAAATAGCTAACGATGCACCATAGGAATAATCGGCAGGCATATTTTTGTAGGTAATTGAATGCTCTACAAAAAAAGTCTCTTATCATTTTTTGATAAATTCATTTGTTCATAAGTGATTCGAGGTTGAAGTTGAATTTATAATAAATTTTGAGATCTTATTACTTTTCCGGCGAAACTATCAAACTTATCACAAAATATTATAGGACCTTTTTTGTAGAAATTTTTATTTCCTACAAATTAATACCGATAAAATTTTTTCAGATTCCACATTGTTTTCTAGTTATTTTTATTTTAATCTCAAGCTCTTAAAGTCGATCAGAAGATTATTTTTTTTAAGAGCGTGAGATTAAAATTAAAATAACTAGAAAACAATGCGGAATTTGAAAAAACTTTATAGGTAATAATTTGTAGGAAATAAAAATGTCTACAAAAAAAGTCCTATAATATTTTGTGATAAGTTTGATAGTTTCGCCGGAAAAGTAACAAGATCTCAAAATGTATTATAAATTCAACTTCAACCTCGAATAACTTATGAACAAATGGATTTATCAAAAAATGATAAGAGACTTTTTTTGTAGAGTATTCAATTCACTACAAAAATATGTCTGTTGATTTTTTCTACTGTGCATCCTTAGCTAGTTATAAAAATCAGAAGATGCAAAAAAAAATTTTTCCATGTTATTCTTATGGAAAATAGAAAAGTCCAATGCGAAACCTCTTAATGTTAATATTTAGAGCTCTAATTTTCACAGGCGTCTTCTTATATCTAAATGAAACTTTTAAACCTGTTTGCGAGAAGAAAAAAAAAATTTGTTATTTTTTGAATCACCCCACTCTGCAATCATGCTACCCCCTATTTAGAAAATAAACTCAATTCAGTGCAATTTATTATAAACTCATTCAAATCAATTAAATTAAGTGATCATGAATATAAAAAACTCAATAACCTCATTTATTTAGGCATTGGTGCTATTAAAAACAGTAATTCAAGTGTTCAATAATAAACTTCGTTCGGTAACCTCTGATTTCATGTTACTTATTATCATGACATTTTTGCAATCTAGTCAGTGTTCAAATATATTCAAACTAATTATTTCAATTATTTACTCGAGCTCAATTTTATAATTTGCATTCAATTAATTACGAATCCATGAGCTCAGACAATTAACAGTATTTATAAATTAAATCAAAGATTTAATTGTGTAACCCAGTGATATTATGTGCTGTGAAAAATGAAAATATTGATATATTTTTTAATATGCGTATTTTTTCAATATCCCAACTACCAACCAGTCCTGACATGTATTTATTTAATTATTACTACAACAATTTCACTATACTTAAAAATTGTTGAATTTTAAAATATAGTAAAACTTAAACTTGCGATTAACTTTCTCAATAAGACAATTTACAGATAAATTGAGCAAAATATAGATAGCCTGTACTGGAAGTCGAACCCAGACCACGTCGGTATCGCGCTGATCCGGGTCAAAAAAATAACTTGATTTTGACGTAATTGTCAAAATTTCAAATAAAGCAAGTCTAGGAAGACAAAAGCAAGTCAAGTGAAGTTCCTTTTTTTTTAAAAAATGAAAAAAACATTTTAAGGTATAAAAATACGTTTGGTTTTGACGACCGTCACGTTGTCTTGAATTTGACTTAAAGTTAAGCCAAATTCAAGTTAAACTTAACTTGTATTTGACTTAGTTGACTTACATTTTTAAGTTAAAAAAGTCATATTGAAATTAAAAAAAATGTATGCAGAAACAGTTATTGATAGTATATAAAATATATTTAGTACACATAGTAATTAATTTAATAATATATAATTCCTTAATTAAATAATACAATTAAAAAAAAAACACATTTTTAATTATCAATTTGAATTATTAACAATCGATTAAGTTTATCAATTATAACTTCTAAAGTAAAGTACATTAGCTGCATTATTTCATTACACAATTATATTATATTAAATTTTAATTATTCTAATTTCGTACTACAACTTTTTTTCTTTTATTTGAATAATCATTTTAATGAATCATTACAAACATTGAAAAGCAGAGTAAATTTCTGAGGTTGAGTAGAATGATTCGGATCCTATGTGCTAAAATATCTGAAATAGTAAATAGTTTAATATTACATGAAATTAATAAAAACTCTGATGAAAATCATGCGTCATCATACATCTTGAAAAAAAAAAATATTTGTCCCAAATAAATCAATTTCTTTGTGGCTTTCTTTGAATATTTCTTAATGAGAAATACATATATTTGGTACAACGAAATATGACAGTTGATTCATATAATTTTATAATTTGACTGAAATATATTATTTATTTGTGGTAAATAAATGATATATTTGTGGTAACGATATTCAATTTCCGACGAATAACGGAAAATTTGGTGATACTTGAGCACATAGCCCAACTAACCTTTATTTGCAGAAATCGGATCGAATCTTTACCCCAAATTAATCACTTCTTTCACGCCATTCAATTGCTCAATTATATTATTACTTTCTCACAATTCAATATTTATTAGGCCATACCAAAATATACGATATATTTGGCTCAAATAATTTTTTTTTTTCAGTGTTATACTTAGAATAGGTTTCTTCAATTTCAAATATATTCTAAAATAACCTTTAACTATGGTTATTCACTAACGGATTTTTTATTCTATTTATTTATTCTATTCGATTCTAATTTCTAAAACTCGAACGGATTGGTTGGATGATTGTTTAGTTTTTCTATCCACCTAGGTTAGAGAGGTTAGAGCTCCTTCCTTTAATGCTGTCGAAGGGATTTTAGATGTAGGTATTACACCAACCTTATTTTCAACAATCCAGTGTATCAATGCGTATCTCATGTTTGTTATTTTGATTAAAATAATATAAACTCACTTATTTTTATTAGTAAACAGTTTGGATCCACGTTAAATAAGAAGTCACTTTAGCAATAATAATGGCCTCGTTCACTTTAGTAACACACAATGTGGTGGCGGTACCAGTGTATAAAACCGAACACTATTGGTGAGTTTGAATGTAGGCGCCATAATAATTTTTCTTTGTCCCCTATATATGTTAAATTTTTCCCTTTATAAGATATTTATGTGCACTTTTATCAAATATACTTTTTATATAAATAATTTGTCAATTATTCCGGTAGAAATATTTAAAAAAATTTATTTATTTTTTTTTTGTTTAGCACAATAATATAATACTGTGGAATTTCTATGTATTATATATTTCTATAAATGTTGCAATATCATGTAGACAATAAAATAACTAACCAGAAAATTCTATTCACTAATGACAAATAAAAAAAAATTTTAACTGAATTTCTTTAAATGCATTAAACATAAATGTCGGTACATAAATGTCGGTTCGTTTCACTAAAAAATATATTAAATTAAAAGCGTTATTGCATTCGAATTTATAATTCAACCATCATTACTGTCAGATTAATTAAAAATGTTTTTTTGTTTCAAGATAATTTTAAGAAGTTTTAATAAATTAAATAACCGTTGGATAACTACAAAAAAATTATTTTTATGAGTTTATCAATTATTAAATTTTTCAACCTGTAAACTTTCAAATAATAATTTATTAAAATTTTTAAATATAATTGTAATAATTTTAGGAAAAGTAATTATTATACTCTAAGAAATAAAACTCAGTTTTAACTTACTTTTGGCATGTTTTTTTAAGTCAAAAAAGGAACAAGCAATACGCAATTTGAACTTCCCTTAGCAAATCGAAATCAAGTCAACTCGATGAGTTACCAAGTGAAGCCAAAATCAAGTTTCTTAAGTCAAAAGCAAGTCAAATAATTCAAAAAACTCAAAATCAAGTTATTTTTCCAACCCGGGGAGTCAACTTTTATCTTAGTTATATTTTCAATTTTTGAATACCATAAAAAAAATTGTTTTTTTTTTAAACACCCTAATAATTATATATAATTATAGATGGATATATGTATAAGATTATATATAATCATATATAATAATATATAAGAAAATTTTCTCGAAACAGTATTATGTATAATCATATATAATTATATATGGAGCTACATATGACTTTCTCTGTTGAAATATTGCATTATGTCTAATTATATATGATTATATATACAAAAAATTTCTTGGAATAGTATTATATATAATCATGTATAATTATATATAATCTTATATATATATCCATATATAATTGTATATAATTATACATAAGTATATATATGATTATATATGGATATATACACGATGTATACAAGATTATATATAATTATATATGATTATATATAAACATTTTTTCTCGGGTATAGTTAAAAATTTTAAATACATCTAGAGGTCCTAGTCGTCGCATTCTTTCCATTTCCTTCATTAAAACTTCATTAAACAATGTTTTTTTTATCGGTCATTCAGTTCTGAGTTATATTCAAGAATATAATTCATATTCAGCAGTTAATTTTAAAATGATTATTAAAATTTTATACCGAGCACACAAAAAGTAGATACGAATTTTTTATTCATTTTTTTTCTTGCTCTGTCATCTAGTTTCGATTCATGCTTCAAATTTCGAGTCTATAGTTCATCGAAAAGTTAGTTTAAAATCGATAACAAACTTCCACCCAAACAGTTCACGAAAGCGCGTTAATAAAAAAGTGGTGAAATCATCTTTTTTTTTCTCAAAATGACATTTTTATTCTTAACTATGCTAGACTCAGGGATGAAAAAAAAAAAATTTTTTTTACAAAAAATAAAAAATTTATAATTTTTACACAAAAAAAACACCTCTTTAAAATTTTCAGGATCTCTTAAGATTGTTTAAAGGTAGTGTAGTAAAAAAATTGAGCCCAAAATTTCGTGTCGCCATACGATTTCGACGGTTTTCGAAAATTTTAAATTTGAAAGCTTTCTCATTTTTCAAAATTTTTTTGCACAATATTTTTTTCTTCAATAGCCCCAAATGTCCTCTTCAAATGAAACCAAGACCATTTCTGTATCTATCATAGTCTTCGAGATATTCAAAAAATAAAGTTGAAAAAATAGTAAAATTCTGAATTTTGAATAACTCGCAAAAAATTTTTCTAATTTTTTTTCTTTGATAAATCTCTGTTTTATGGTAAAAGAAAAGTTTTGGCCAAATTTCGTCCAAATTAGAAGGGGTCGATTCCAACTACTGGTCGATTTGACATGGAATGACCCACATATAATATCATATATGGTCATACATGATTATATGAATGACATATATATATATATATATATATATATATATATATATATATATATGGACATAAAAATGTTTTTACTTGTACACGGAAATAAAATCCATATGTGTGAATATATCATCATATATGATAATATACATGAAGTTTAAATTTTTGTGCCCAATCCATCTAAGCATCATATATAAACATCGAACAATCCTGACTACCCTGCTCAAAAAATCCGATAGATTCTTATAGCTGTATACATGAGGCCTTATACTTAACTATAGCACTTCTCATAGAACTTATAACGTTCTCTTCTATTTCGCGCGACCCACGGCGGAGTGTGGGGAACGCTCAATAGCCGTTATGCCTCTCCGTTGGTCTGAAATTGGAAAATAAAATAAACCCCGAGTCCAATGTCCCACCTGGAGATGTCCTGAATCTCCCTGGACTGGCTGCTCCGCTCAGGCTGGGTTAGAAATCCTAATTGGGCGCCAGTTCGTGTGCCCCACGAACAAAAAATCAACTCAAAATACCACAACGGAGAAAATAAAAATGAAAATAAAATAAAATGACAGGATAGCGATTTCAGATTTAGGAAAAAGGATAGCAAGAAAAAGATAGCACTAGTATAAATAAATAAATAAAATTTAAATGAAAAAGAAACCGGGTTGGTGACCACTTGCTTTAATTATCGGTTAATTAATTCAATAATCAGTCAATATATGTGACGCATACTCACATAAATAATGCTCAAAATAATAATAAATCATTTACAAAAAATAATAAAATTATTATGCGCATATAACTTAACTCAAATAATAATAATAATTCATAAACAATAAATGTATTGTAAAATAAAATCCTGATAATACTTAATATTTCACTCGCACATGAAATTAGACCAGGATAATAAACTAATTATTAACGCAAATAATATAATAATTCTTTACTAACTCAACTCAAAAATAACTATAATGCTGATGCAAATTAACAATAATTAATACCTCAAATTAATGATAACTAATCCGCAAATTAATACTACTTCTTAACCAATACTCAAATAAATAATAATTAATAAATCAGTTCAGAACTAAATAACACACCAAATAATAATTAATTTTAAGCAATACTCCGCTGAATAATAATTAACAATTCAACTCCAATCAATGATAATTTATAATTACTACTCAGATAATAATAATTTCTAACTCAAAATTATTAGTAGTCGAAACGCAGAGTACTAATATTCATCAGCTCAGATTAATACTATTTCATAAATTTTATCACTAATCATTCATCACTAATAATCACCATAATAAAAAAAATTTATAACTCAAAAGGAAACAGTAGTACTCAGCGCTGTGTATTGTATACATACATACATATATCAGACTATCGCAGCCCAGTCGCGTATGATGGTAATCACGTGATTTAAAATAATAATACTAACACAACAAGTTCTTCACAATAAATATTCGTTATTTAAATAATAATAACTAATTGTGATTACAATTCCATCATCCACTGGACTCGATCAGTACTAATTTTATTCATATGCTTGTAATCAGAATCTACTACTAATAACAATAATATCTCATCAACTAAGTGATATTCACGCGATTGCAAATGGCCACCAACGCGGGAATGCAATGCTACACGCCAATGAATTAACGCAAAGGTACTTACAGATCGTTGGTGTACTCGACACGTACGGACGATACTACTCTAGGTATTACAATGTGTAATAAATACCCCTTCACAATAACCGGAGCAACTTGGCAACAATAGCCCGAAATTATTTAATAAATAAATAGCAGAAAAAAAAAAGAACTCAAAATGTGCAATACAAAATTTAGCAACCAGGCACACACACTGCTCGTACAACAGTTTATCCACGTCTGACCATGGCAGCACGTGATTTTCATGCCGGCACCTCGACCGGCCATATTTTATATAGGCATCTCAGTTTAACCCATCGGAGCAATATCTCTGTCGCATTTTAATTTCAAATACTACCAACGACGACGTATCCGATGTCAATTGTGCAACATTGCCAATTCCCGACGTCAACTGCCCAAGTACCCGTGATATTATGACATTGACAGTAAATTAAATTGCCAAACCAATTAATAATGTATGTAAAATAATTATAAGTTTCATTTATACTAGAATAACTTGCTGCTGACAACTGTTGCGTCGCCGCGCATGCGCCGACCAACACAATAATTACAAGCATATAAATAAAACGAATAATTATCTCCCAGCCTCATAATTATACTTGTAACTTCAATATAATCAGTAATTTTTTCTTTTGCTGATTTCAGCGCAGTTTTCATCTAATGAAATAATTAAGTCCAAGCAGTGTAATAATAAATATAAAATCTTATATATATAAACAAAATAATCATAAAATTAATGAGTGTAGAGACGTGAGAGCAGCGTGTGCTGCCATCTGTTGCTCACCGACCTAATGTGAGACTGCCACGATATTTAAATATCGTGACACCCCCCCACCAGGCCGGTCTTAGCCCTATGCAAGACCTTTGGCCGAGACAACAGCAGTCTCTACATCCATTGGCGTGTTTAGTAACTCAGAGGTAACATCTCACTTACCGTCTTCTTCCAGCCAGAGGTAAGGACTAGGAATAGGTGATTACAAATGAAATGATGCATACTTATGAAATAGGCCGACACTTTAATGGAGATGTAAAATTAACATTTGACTACTCTACATCCAATGACGCGTGGCAACTGGGTATACCTTACGGCGTAAAACAATATCAAAGAATAATATAAATCGGACAACTAGCCCAACAGAAAACATAAATGATAAATGGCGAAACTAGAAAAAGAATAAATGTTTATTGGAGCTCCGCTCTTCAACTCCTTATGAGAATGCCTGCCCCGGCTCCAATATTGCTCGCAACTCTCTAGCGAGTTATTGAGCCCGAGAATCCCACTCGTCGAGTCGATAGGTACGTATCACCACTGGGTCCCAAGTAAACTTGGGTAAACGAGGCAGCTCCCACAACTGCTCTGATACCGTTCGGCGGCACTTGCGGCAACGTCGGTCTACCATCTTCTCACAGCAGCAGATCATGCACCGGTTTCGGACTGCCAACCGAGCTCTCCCGTGGGGCCCATAGCAACGGTCCGTATCGAAGAACCAAACACACTCATCACAGAACGGTCGTAACTCCGCTGGTGGGTTCGTGCAGCTACGCGCGCAATGGTCCCACGAGTAGCATCTCGCGCATCCTGCAGGGGCGACGCGGGTTGCCCATTGTCGCTGCCATGCTGCCACCTGCTGATGGAAAATCCCCTCCACTTCCACCTTCCATTCGGCGGTCCCTGGGGTAATACGATTCCTCTGGATATATTCCTGGGATACTGCCATTGCTGAAATAAAACCCCTTTCATTATTCCTATCAGCTCCTTAGCCAAGATTACCCCATAAGCGATAGCAGAAGATAGCAGAGATTAGCGAGTACAAAGAAGAAAGCAATAGCAGTAGAAGCCGCAGCTACTTAGACTAGAATAGACCAAGGGAGACATCATGCGACCATCAACACTGAATTCATGAACGTCAACGCGAATGTACCCTCGATCGCCTGAGTCACATTCTCAGCCCGCTTGAACAACTTCAGAAATTTTATATGACTACGACCTACTGTGTTACCCTCAAGAGTTTTCAATTCAACAATCACTGGTGTGACCACCTTATCAACCACCAATGGACCGACAAACCTTGGAGCCAACTTCCCAACCACTTGGTCGTTCTTCTTGGACAACACCTTGTTTGGCCGATACACATGATCCCCGACTCTAAAAACCCCCACTCGGCGAGTTTTATTGTAATACTTGGCATATCGTTCAGAAGCTCGACGGATGTTCTGGTTGACCACATCTCTCAAATCCACCATCCGATCCATGCGCTCTATCCAGGCTGATCGATCCACATCGGCATTGAGTTGAACTGCATCATTATTGTGCCCATAACATCTCATCGGACACGGCTCTCGTCCAAAGTTGAGGAAAGCTGGACTCACTCCCAAGCTTTCATGATTGGCCGTGTTATACGCGAATTGAAACTCGTGTATGTGCTTATCCCACTCCCGATGGTCGTCTTCCAAATAGCTCATTATCATGGTCTTGATGTTGCGATTGACTCGTTCCACTGGGTTGGCCTGCGCATGATACGGTGGCGTAGTCATGTGTTGTATCCCACACTCTTCCACGAGGGCTTGCACATCTTTGTTTACGTACTCTCGACCGTTATCTGTCCAAAGCACCTTTGGAGTACCCCATCGGTTCAGGACTGCTTGTCTGAGCCCATGGGCCACGGCTTTTCCGTTGGCTGCCCGTATCGGAACACATTCAATCCAGCGTGTATACAAATCCTCAAAGATTATCAAGTACGCAAATCCCGACTTAGAACGAGTGAAAGACATAGTATCTGCGGCCACCACTTCCCATGGTTCCATTGGCGCGCGAGTTTCCATCAATCCCAGCGGCTTCTGTTGGACCGGCTTAGCCTCAATACATGTCTCACACTCCGATACGTACTTACGAATGTCCTTGGCCATACCTGGCCAATAGTACAGTGCTTTGATCCGATCCAGGGTCTTCCGGATTCCCAAATGGCCTGATTGAGGGTGGTCATGAGCCTGTTGTAATACCCACCATTTATCCGTAGGTGGTACTACCAGTTTCCAATTTCCTTCACCATCATCAATCAAACTCTCCATTGGTGCCGACACTTGTTTATACATTCGTCCATTTTCCAACCGATATCCCACTATCGAGTTTGGATCGGCTTCCAACATTTGCCACTTTTCAGCATACCAATCTTCCCCTGCATCACCGTCCAGGGCATCTAACTCGTCTATCGGGCTTTCATCTCCTTCGAATCGCCGGGATAAGGCATCTGGGGCCTCATTTTCCGACCCACGGCGATACTCAATGCGCATGTCATATTCAGACAATTCCAGGGCCCATCTGGCCAATTTTCCTGTGGGGTCCCGTGTATTCATCAACCACCGGAGACTGGAATGATCTGTCACCACCGTGAATGTGTAGCCCTCCAGGTATGGACGAAATTTCCTCACTGCCCACACCACAGCCAGGCACTCTTTTTCTGTGGTGCTGTAGTTGGCTTCCGCTGGAGTTAACGATTTGCTGGCACACGCAATCAATCGTTCTTTGTCCTCTTCCCGTTGGACCAGCACTGCACCCAATCCCGATTGACTGGCGTCGGTGTATAACACAAATGGCAAAGAATAGTCAGGCGTACTCAAAACTGGTGCCTCCACTAGGGCCTGTTTCAATGCCTGGAATGAAGCTTCCTCAACTTCAGTCCACCTCCATTGGGTATTCTTGCGTGTTAACCTGAATAGGGGTCCAGCTACGCAGGCAACATTTTTCAGGTGCCGATGATACCAGTTGATCATTCCATTAAATCGCCGAACTTGTCTCACGGTCTTTGGTGTCGGATAGTTCACAATTGGCTCGATTTTCTCTGGGTCTGGCCTCAATCCATCCTTATCCAGCAAGAAACCCAAAAATCGAGCTTGAGATTGGCAGAATTTGCTCTTCTCAAAATTTAAAGTAAACCCTGCCTCTCGTATCCGCCTCAGGACTTCTGCCAATACCTCTAGATGTTTTTCAAATGTCGGAGTGATCACTATGATGTCGTCCAAGTACGCTGCAGCATACGGTTTTAGATCTGGAGTGATGATACGATCAATTCCCCGCTGGAAGGTGGCCGGCGCATTACACAACCCCATTGGCATCCTCTTGTACTGATAGAGGCCTCGTCCAGGTACCCAGAACGCTGTATATGGCCGACATTGTTCAGTCAGCAGGATCTGATAATACGCAGAATTCATATCAATTGTCGAAATGTAATGGGCTTCACCACAGCCATCCAGTACTTCATGTATTGGAGGTGACCGATAGGTGTCACGTTCGGTCACTGCATTAACATCTCGGAAATCCACACACATTCTGTACTTTCCATTGGGTCGCTTTACCATTACCGGTTGACTTAGCCATTCGGACGACGCCGCTGGTTCAATTATGTCCTCAGTTACCATTTGATCCACAATTTCTTGCATGGCTTCCAACACCACTGGCGATCGCCGATAGACCCGTTGTTTGACCGGTTTATGTGTTTTCGGCCTGATGTCATGCTCCACCAAATGCGTCAAACCCAACCCTGGTGCCATCAAACTCTTCTGATGTTCGATAAACTGTTGCAACCGTTTTGTTTCCTCACCAGTCAGCTCTTGCAGCGCACACAGTGATTTCCGGGCACCAACCGCCGTTTCTCGACTCAACTCATGCCACTCGCCATCGCGTATCCGCCATAAGTTACGTTGCAGGTCCAATTGCATCTGGAAGTGGTCAATGAAATTCATACCAATTAGATTTAGCGACCCCAGTCGTGGTATATAGTGGATTGGAAATGTCACCTCTTCGACATTATCCAATTTAAATACCGGTCCAATCACACCTCCACTCTCATCGGTGGTATGATTGGCCATACCAAATCTAGTAGGAGTGTCTTCCATCATATATGGACACCCTGAGTCCATAAGTTCCTTGGCAAATGACCCAAACGCTGTAGTCTTGGCACCCGTGTCAATAATAGCAATGCGAGACATTCCTGCAGCACTTATTGTAACCATTGGCCGAGCCCGCCCTGTCTTGAACCTCCAAAACCCACTGGTGATTCGTGAACTCGCCCGATCCCACGATGGCTGTACTGCATGTAACGTATCCGTCAACACGTCCATTGTCGCGTCTAATTCTTGCGCAGAACCTCCATTGGACTGATGACTGCTGGCGTGTACCTCGACCTTGACCCGAATACGTTGTGTTTGTACTGTCGGTTGAGGGATTACCACGCTATGGGAACCGTCACCCTCTATTGGCGGCTCGCATTGGCGTTTTTTGGCTGTACCGACCTCGGTGGACACTGGCAAGTTACTGCAGTCTTGCCCACGGTGCCACATCGAGGACACACATCACGGTGAGGTTCACGGCAGTCGTAACTCAGATGCTGCAGTGAACCACAGTTGAAGCAGAAGCGTGGACGCCGGAATGATGGCACACGCGGGTTCAACCGTCCCATGTTACGTGATGTTGACGTATTAGGGGTACTGTCACTGACTGGTACCACTGGCGCTGCTGGAGGGGGATTCTGTCTCACCACAGGTGCCTTTGATCCAGCTTGGGTGTTGGTACTGGCTGTAATACCCACTGGGGCCAAGTCTTGTCCCAATTTACGTTTTTCACGTTTCTTGGCCTTTCCAAGTTTGGCCTGTTCCACTGGTGGCTGTTGCTGAGTGCCATTCACAGATTCATGCGCTTCCACGGCATGAAGCAACCCTTTATGTTCACGGGGTTGTTTTGGGCCATATGCATACGAGCATTCTTTAACGAATGCTTCTTCCCGTGGTGGTGGGGCTCGTCTGGTCTTCATAGCCCGCCATTTTTCCTCCAAACGAGTCGCCTCATACAACAACGCCTGGTAAGTGTCAAACTTACCAGCTGGGCAGTGGTCCCAATACTCTGGACGTAGTCCTTGGCACGCACGACGAACCTGTCGCGACTCCTCTGGTGGATGCCGTAGTCTCGAATACAGACTTTGCAAACAAATCAAATAATTTCTGGCTGACTCCTTGTCGCCCTGATTCCGAGCCCGAATGTCTGCTTTAATTTCCCGCTGGCGTCTTCCTCCAGTGAACCAGGTTCGAAATTCGTCCTTGAACTGCTCCCATCGGGTCCACCGCTCAAAATTGGCTGAACACCATGTTGCAGCCACGCCAGTAAATACCTCTGGAAGCACAGCCAGTCGATCTTCATGCCGAATTCCAGCACTGCGCATAAGCACTGATAACCGACGTAGAAATTCATCTCCCGTCATCGAGCCGTCTCCCGCAAAGGACAACTTCCAATTACGGGCAATAGCCCCGTAATCACGATCATGGCCTCGTGATCTCGATCTCGAATGACGCTCTGCCCTTTGACTAGCATATGAATCGTTTGACGACCATGACTGAGTCCCACTGGAGTCTGAATCGTCGTCACGATGCTGTGATCCCCTTTGGCGATGGTGATGGGTCGATCCCTGACCCTGGTTTGCCTCTGGTGGCCAATTAACATGCACATTTGACGTGGATGTAGTGCATGCCGGTGGTACTGTGCTCATCTGAGTTCCACATGAATTTACTGTGCGCGTGACAGCTCCATGACCTCCCATTGGTCCAGCTACTGTGTGAATGGTGCTCAAGTGGGATGGGATAGTCGTCACCGCACAACTCCTGATCGGCGATGATGCTCTGAACGGGTCCAATGGCCGTGTCACAGTCGCCATGGTGTTTCCGACGGTCATATTGGCTACCATCGTCGTGATTTTGTTCTCGAACACCCGTAATACCTCCACAATATCACGATGAGTCGCAAATGCATCCATTGGCCCAGGTTGCGACGACTCTGAGCTTACAGCGACCGCTGGTGCACTTGTCACTGGCACCACTGGAGCCCCAGACGTTGCAGGTACTCCCAATTGGCTTCCCAGCGGTCGAATTCTCTCCAGGATGGCCACCTCGGCCCGTTCACGGCCCACAGCTGACTCCCGGACCAGTTCATCCACCAAGGGGTCCCATAAGGCTTCTTTGCCATCGTCCCGGTCCATCAGACGCTTCACCCGGTCCCGAATGACTTCATCTGACCCGTGGTGGTTCAACCATCGGCTACGCAGATATTCCCGAAGAGCTGGCACATCCACGTATTCAGGAATTGTATTGGAATCAGATGGAATCTCGTCAACTGCTGGACTCCATCTTACGTTCAGAGCCCCTAACGCCCTCTGGTGGTATCGATTCAATCGATTTCTCAATATTTGTGGCGATCCAAATGTCGATAACCCAAAACTGGCCAACAGCATTTTGAGTTTGGACGGTGGTTGGTCCATCAACCAAGTGAGCTCCGATGGTGGAAGCGTGTCATCACAATCGTGGTCTTCCACGTCCTCTAGATTTAGGGTCTCGTTTCCTGGACGTCTGTCCACCGATGCCAACTCAGCTGCCAATGGAACGGGTTCCAGCTGATGTTCCCAGTCCTGCTGACCCGTTGGGGAGTCGTCCCCATTTCCACCGCGCATTCTCTTACACGCCTCCAATAACGCACTTGACTCGTCCCAAATTTGACGCCACGAATCCATTTTTATCAACCCAAATTAATAACCAACTCAATAAACGAATACAAGAAGAATCAACCAATTGGTGAAGATATCCAACAAAATTTAAACAAAAGATTGAACCAAACAACCCGAACTCTTATCTTATACCCTAATTCTCCGCACCTAAATCTGAAATTCAAAATAAAATCGACCTGTACGATTTAATGGCTCCCTGGCCCCACGTTTGGGCGCCATATAACGTTCTCTTCTATTTCGCGCGACCCACGGCGGAGTGTGGGGAACGCTCAATAGCCGTTATGCCTCTCCGTTGGTCTGAAACTGGAAAATAAAATAAACCCCGAGTCCAATGTCCCACCTGGAGATGTCCTGAATCTCCCTGGACTGGCTGCTCCGCTCAGGCTGGGTTAGAAATCCTAATTGGGCGCCAGTTCGTGTGCCCCACGAACAAAAAATCAACTCAAAATACCACAACGGAGAAAATAAAAATGAAAATAAAATAAAATGACAGGATAGCGATTTCAGATTTAGGAAAAAGGATAGCAAGAAAAAGATAGCACTAGTATAAATAAATAAATAAAATTTAAATGAAAAAGAAACCGGGTTGGTGACCACTTGCTTTAATTATCGGTTAATTAATTCAATAATCAGTCAATATATGTGACGCATACTCACATAAATAATGCTCAAAATAATAATAAATCATTTACAAAAAATAATAAAATTATTATGCGCATATAACTTAACTCAAATAATAATAATAATTCATAAACAATAAATGTATTGTAAAATAAAATCCTGATAATACTTAATATTTCACTCGCACATGAAATTAGACCAGGATAATAAACTAATTATTAACGCAAATAATATAATAATTCTTTACTAACTCAACTCAAAAATAACTATAATGCTGATGCAAATTAACAATAATTAATACCTCAAATTAATGATAACTAATCCGCAAATTAATACTACTTCTTAACCAATACTCAAATAAATAATAATTAATAAATCAGTTCAGAACTAAATAACACACCAAATAATAATTAATTTTAAGCAATACTCCGCTGAATAATAATTAACAATTCAACTCCAATCAATGATAATTTATAATTACTACTCAGATAATAATAATTTCTAACTCAAAATTATTAGTAGTCGATACGCAGAGTACTAATATTCATCAGCTCAGATTAATACTATTTCATAAATTTTATCACTAATCATTCATCACTAATAATCACCATAATAAAAAAAATTTATAACTCAAAAGGAAACAGTAGTACTCAGCGCTGTGTATTGTATACATACATACATATATCAGACTATCGCAGCCCAGTCGCGTATGATGGTAATCACGTGATTTAAAATAATAATACTAACACAACAAGTTCTTCACAATAAATATTCGTTATTTAAATAATAATAACTAATTGTGATTACAATTCCATCATCCACTGGACTCGATCAGTACTAATTTTATTCATATGCTTGTAATCAGAATCTACTACTAATAACAATAATATCTCATCAACTAAGTGATATTCACGCGATTGCAAATGGCCACCAACGCGGGAATGCAATGCTACACGCCAATGAATTAACGCAAAGGTACTTACAGATCGTTGGTGTACTCGACACGTACGGACGATACTACTCTAGGTATTACAATGTGTAATAAATACCCCTTCACAATAACCGGAGCAACTTGGCAACAATAGCCCGAAATTATTTAATAAATAAATAGCAGAAAAAAAAAAGAACTCAAAATGTGCAATACAAAATTTAGCAACCAGGCACACACACTGCTCGTACAACAGTTTATCCACGTCTGACCATGGCAGCACGTGATTTTCATGCCGGCACCTCGACCGGCCATATTTTATATAGGCATCTCAGTTTAACCCATCGGAGCAATATCTCTGTCGCATTTTAATTTCAAATACTACCAACGACGACGTATCCGATGTCAATTGTGCAACATTGCCAATTCCCGACGTCAACTGCCCAAGTACCCGTGATATTATGACATTGACAGTAAATTAAATTGCCAAACCAATTAATAATGTATGTAAAATAATTATAAGTTTCATTTATACTAGAATAACTTGCTGCTGACAACTGTTGCGTCGCCGCGCATGCGCCGACCAACACAATAATTACAAGCATATAAATAAAACGAATAATTATCTCCCAGCCTCATAATTATACTTGTAACTTCAATATAATCAGTAATTTTTTCTTTTGCTGATTTCAGCGCAGTTTTCATCTAATAAAATAATTAAGTCCAAGCAGTGTACTAATAAATATAAAATCTTATATATATAAACAAAATAATCATAAAATTAATGAGTGTAGAGACGTGAGAGCAGCGTGTGCTGCCATCTGTTGCTCACCGACCTAATGTGAGACTGCCACGATATTTAAATATCGTGACAAACTCATTCATTCTTATAAAATTTCTATGGGAATTTATGATAATCTAATGGATTCTATGAGATGTCCTGGACAGGGTATCAAGTCCATGGTTTGGAAGAATAGTACATGCTCCAACTGATACGCAGAAGAATCCAGGTTCGAATCCAAAAAAAATACCGAATACTTTTTCATCGATACAAATATTAATAATTAGTGAAAAATAGCTATTGGGAACCTTAAAATGCTGATATGACAACTGGTAGCTAAAACTATAACTACTCAAAGTAGTCTAAATCATGAATGTTTACATGTGTCTGTGCGTCTACCAGCTGATATAAATAATAAATATTCAATTGTCTCTAAAATTATTGTGTTTTTATGAATTAAAAAATTATTTTCGTTTAATTAAAAAAAAAAATCCAATTCGTAGACATGAAATTCCTATCAAAAACAATTAAAAGTAACATATATTGTTTGTATCGTCGTAAAAGTCGTGCTTCTAAAAATGACAGTATTCGTTTTTTCATGTTCCTCGAAAAATTGAAAACGTGGTTACTTTGAAAAATAAATTGGATCAAGTAGAAAAATTTGACTGTTTTGATGCTTGCTGGTATAAATAAATCAGTTACAGTTTACATTAAGATTTAAATGATGTTTGCGTAAAAATGTTCCCCCTTTTTTTGTTATTATTTAGTTTAATAGTTGCAAGTTAAAATTTACCTAGAAATTAAAATGAAGTCAATAATCAAGAGAAATTAATTATAATTAGGATAGGATGATGTAGGTGATCGTTTTAATAAAACTCGTGGCTGGGTATCACAAACGAAGAATATATTTGTACCCAAAAAAAATATCCGGAGAGCACTACGGCATAAAATCTGTTAAAGATAAATTATGTCACGTAACGATTCAAATTATTTAATTTTTAGTTAGTTCTAAGTTAAATATTTAGATTATATATTTGAATTTGAGTCGTTGCGCGGGTATTCCGCCATTTCGCCAATGGAGACAGCGGTCCGTGCACGATGCTAGCGCATGCGCGCTGAGTATGAGAGAACACGTGTGCGAATTAATTTTAATTTATAATTTAAAAATACAAATAATTGGTTTATATTAATTTTAAGTTTTTGTTTGTGATTTTGAGACAGTTGGGATGCATAATCCAGCGTAACATTATGCCCCAACGATTGTTTAATGTATTATTTTATTTAAACTTGTCATTCGACTAAGGATGTCAGTTTGGTTGAAAATATTGACCGCCGGGTAACGGTAAATCGATACCTCGGCTATAATTCCAAGGTCAATTTGATAAATTTTAAATAATTATTATTTCAGTATTGGAAAAGTTAAAAATAGGATAGATTATAAATAGATAGTTCATACATTAAATAATTATTCATGTATCATTCAGATGTTTAGAAATTGTTTTTATATTTTATATTTTTAATTTAAAACTAGGCCCAGGACTGATAAAAAATAATTATAATAGTAATTAAGGGCGACAGTGGCGCCAGGTGGGCGACGACCAATAGGTGGAGGTTGGGGTAATTAAGTTAGAAAGATACGGACTGGCATTGTGCATAGACGCTAATTTTTTACTATTCGTACAATTGTGCAATGATCAGTTATTATAACAGAAATAAGGATAGTTGTTTAAGTTCACCGGGTGAATTTGTTAAGTATTGGTCAATGCATTCTATTTTTGTTATTGGAGATCATAAATTATGAGTAAGTGCTTTGAATTTCTTTCACGGCATATATTTTTCACGTGATAACCTCCCTGGTAGTTGTTGGTCGCCGCGGCGAAGGAAATTAATTTATTCATAAATGATCACTGAATGATACATGATTCATATTATAAATAATTGTCGTTAATTATTATTATTATTTATTATTGGTAAAATTTATTCGGATATTTCTACACATATATATGTATATATAAGTTTAGTACAACGTAGTGAAACGTTGCCGGTATACATATATATATACCTATAGTAGATATATCTATAGAGCGTATACAGTACTTGAGGAAATTCCTCAAGTACTGACATCATCACTTTGGGTGAACATTCCCCAAAGTTAAAATTATTTTTTTTGTTCTCACTCGAAATATTGGTAGAAAAATATTAAACATTAGTATATGTATTTATTATTATTTATATTTATTATTATTTGAAATAATTGAGTAACTTTATATTCTTTTATTTTTGGATTTATTTGTTTACACCAGCGGTCTAAAACTATTATTTAAATTTTTATTTTAAAGTTTATAAATTGGTTTAATACCGATTAATTTATTTTTTTTGAGTATGAGTGAGGATAAATCCGTGTTTTTCTCTCTCTCATGATTATTGAGAGATAAAATAAAGGATTAAAAAGACTGATATTATTTATCATTCTTATTTTTTTGGAGATATAAAAATTGGATAATTATTTCAATTATTTAATATTAAAATTGAAATTTTCTTTAATTTAAGTTAAAATTATATTTATTTTGGTTTTGTCTATTCAGTTTATATAATTTGCTGTAATACTGCGATATTAATTTTGGCAAAATAACCAGGTATTATTATTGTTATTAATTTAATCAAAATTAAATATTGTAAATTATTATTATTTTAATATTGTTTATATAAATTAAAACTCGGAAACCAACAGCTGTTGGGGAAAATTTAATATTTATTTTCCCCTGGATCTTTTCCTACTGCTTGCTTTCATTTTTCCTGATCTTATTATTACTTATACGTAATTGTTTATTATTTATTTGCAAAATTTTTCTATTATTTGTTTCATTCCTGTTGTGTCACTAATTTTGATTTTATTATTTATTTTATGTTCTTGTGTTGTTTATCCGCTTTGTCGCGAATCACTTGCTCGGATCTTTCCCTCGTAAATTTTCCTCCTGAATAATTTTTGTCCGTTTTCGAATAAACGGTCTGGCGCCTGCGTGCACTAACCCAGCCTGAGGAGCTGGTCCAGGTACGATAAGTATTTATCATTTATAATTTAATCATTGTTCAAATTTATTATTTTATTTTAATTCGATCTCGATATTTATGGTCATTTAATATCGTTTATTATTATTTATTATTATTATTATTATCACGCGTGGGCGACCTCATACGCTATATTGGGCTACTTCGCGTCTTCGTCGCGAAATTTCAGCATAGTATACGTTATAATTACAATTAGAGAAAGAGGATAATTAATATGATGAGAATGATAAGTAACACGGTGAACAATTGGTATAAGAGAAATAGGTGGGTGGATGGCTGCGTGTGTGTGTGTGTGTGTGTGTGTGTGTGTGTGTGTGTGTGTGTGTGTGTGTGTGTGTGTGTGTGACATCACTGGTAAGGTATGAGAGATAGATGTTACGAGATATTATATTGTCATATGGTTGCTTGAGATTCAGATGAGTAGTAATTGTGATATGGTATACACGCATGTATACGAGAAAAGTGAGATTCTAACTATCCACTGGTGGATAGCTAGACAGTATGTCGAACAATTGAGTGAATAATTATTCGAAAGATTCTTTCACGAGTCAGTGAGAGTATTAACAATAGCGTCGGCAATTAAACTCAATTTAATTTTAACTTTACACTAAATGACCGCGTGTAGAAATTTGACTCGAAATATATTAATATGGCTAATTCAACGTTCTTCAAATCATATTTTAAAATAATCACTGTCGCTATTAATACCGGACGACCAAACTCAAGTCAAATGCACAATTAAAATAAAACTGATCACTGGGATTAAATGACTAAATATGACTAGACTTATCGTTAGACCGGCTCATATAAATCGTACTGAGCTCTGATTGTACAGTAGGGACCTCGCCAAGCGTCATCCACTATCCTACTAGTCCACTCTGAGTGATAGCCACGGCCTAAGTCTCGGATCAACTGCTTGCTGGCCCTTTTATAGGTGAATTTTAGTGACGTGGAGCTACCCTACTGTCGTTTACATTCGAGTAGAATTCGATCTAGGGGGCCTCTGAAACGGCCCCGGGTGACTGAAAAGTGTCAATTAAGATATAATTATCATAACAGATGGCCGTTGGATTATTTAGATTTTCACGCTCTATTTTCAAGTTGAAAATGAATGCGCACTAATACATAATTAGAATAGCTTCCTAGATCCTCAAAATGTCAAGATCTGTTAGAAGTTGATTTTCGAAAATCGGAACCAAACTAATAATTTCCCATTTTTTTTTAAATTTCAATTTTCTTAGCAGGAAGTTATAAATTGGCGTTTTAATCTGTGAGTCTAAATATATCAAGTGAATTAGAATCATTTGCAAGTATTGAAAATTGGGTTTTTAGTAGACTTTTGAAAAAACAGTTTCGAATTTCATGACTTTTTTTTTATTTTTTTGTTACGAAAAAGATAGAAATATTTGAAATTCCCGAATGATTCTAGTTTACTCCGTGCGTCTACGTGTGGTGAGTCTACTATATAAATTTCAAGTAAATCGATGTAACTGTTCTCAAGACATGATACAGGAAAGTTCGAAAAACACAGTTTTGAGAAAAACGCGTTTAAAGTTTCAGGTTTGGTTAAACTATAAAACTATGAAAATCTTAACTTATCAACGATATGTAGTGCCTGGTCCACAGAGTAATCCTTCCTCTTCTTTTTGAAAGTCTTTCTACTACTCAACTCATCAGCGCTCTGAATATCTGCTTTTTCTAACTACTGTACGTTTACAACGACTTCGAATTTTAAAAAATAACTTCACCAGCATATTCTACATACGTTAAAGAATAAATTTACGCAAAAAATTATAAATCGATTTTTTGGGCACATCATATGGAAGAACCCCCTTAATGATTTGCGATCCATAAATTTTCAAACCTTACCATAAAATGTAACTTGCTTGCGCTTGAATAGCTCTGAAAAAACAATCACATGCAAGAGTATTTTCGAGCTCGAAAAAGTATTCACACTAATGTTTTTGAGCTCTTGGAGCTCTCCCAAACGATTTAGCCGATTAAGATGGTTGAGGCGGCAATCAATGCATTTCAATATAGTAGAAGATCCGAACTAAAATCGACCTTCACCGAGCTGATAATAGAATAAAACTTATTTTATAGTCTAAGAGCCGGTGGGAGATCGACCTTCACCCATCGGATAACCAGATGAGACATATTTTTTATCAAATATAATTTATTAACAAACATGCCTATGATGGCTTGGCTATCAAAAAGTGTTCATGGCTATTTTTAATTAAATTAATTTTAATCAATTTTTTTTCATCACCTTCACACTTTTGATAACCGAATGAATTTCATTTCAACTGATAGTTTTTAATACACAGAATATGTCTTCGTAGGCGTGTCTATTTATTTCTGTGCATGGCTACCTGCCAAGTAGATGTAAACAGGTAAGTCAATATAGGAAACTGTAGTGTTCTGATAACCAATCGAAATTGGTATCATAAGTAAGATATTTTAATTACAAAACTAATTGTATAGGCTTGTCTGCAAAAAATCGTTCATGAAATATTATTGTCAGGCTATATAATTTTAAAATTGGAGCTATTTGATAGGTGTGAGAGAGAAAGTAGAGCGGCCGAGGTCCGTGAAGTAGAACAAGACACAACATAGTAGCTGCACGCTACCTGACCGTTGAATGTGTCCGAGTGCGCATGCTCGTGTAGAGTCGAAAATAATTTATTAGTGACAAAACAACACGTGCTAAATAATATTTATTAAGATGGCAAAAATTAGTAAAAAGTGTTTTTTGTGTGAAACGAAAGAGGATAAATTGACTTTAAAGAAAATTCTTTTAAAATATGTCATTTAAAATTGGCTTTCTGTAACGAGCAACCTGCGGTCACTACGTGACTACCTAAATATCGGTACGAAATTTATAAAGTACACAGAAAAAAACGATTCCTTGCCAGAAAATTAAAATATTAATTCAAATAAAGAAAATAAATACGACCGTCTTTTTTTCCCGCGTAATTTTAATGTAATTCGAATGATATAGACAAATCGCTTTATCTCAATATTTGTCAATAAAAAAGAGTTTAAACTATGAAAAGACACAAATCCAAGTCAAGATCTTTTTAACGATATAAAATTTAATAACATTAACTAATTTTAGCATGTAAATATGGCGGGACCAAAATCTTCCTTATTCTCTTAATAATATGGATTATTCTCTATAATATATTTTAAATAATGAATAAAAATTTTTTTATAATTTTAAAATTTTATAATTTAGCTGCAAAATGAAAAAAAATTTAGTTGAATTAATTTTTTTTTATTATTAATATATTTAATAATTTATTTTTCATTATTTTACAGCCGTAAGTATTTCTAATATAATTAAATTAGAGTTATAATAAATTAGAGTTTAAAATTACTGTCGACTGTGATAAATAAATGCTGTCTCTGTCACTCACATGTATGCGAGCATGCGCACTCGGATACATTCAACGGTCAGGTAGCGTGCAGCTACTATGTTGTGTCTTGTTCTACTTCACGGACCTCGGCCGCTCTACTTTCTCTCTCGCACCTATCAAATAGCTCCAATTTTAAAATTATATAGCCTGACAATAATATTTCATGAACGATTTTTTGCAGACAAGCCTATACAATTAGTTTTGTAATTAAAATATCTTACTTATGATACCAATTTCGATTGGTTATCAGAACACTACAGTTTCCTATATTGACTTACCTGTTTACATCTACTTGGCAGGTAGCCATGCACAGAAATAAATAGACAAGCCTACGAAGGCATATTCTGTGTATTAAAAACTATCAGTTGAAATGAAATTCATTCGGTTATCAAAAGTGTGAAGGTGATGAAAAAAAATTGATTAAAATTAATTTAATTAAAAATAGCCATGAACACTTTTTGATAGCCAAGCCATCATAGGCATGTTTGTTAATAAATTATGTTTGATAAAAAATATGTCTCATCTGGTTATCCGATGGGTGAAGGTCGGTCTCCCACGGTCTCCTCTACTATTATAATAAATTTAGTATAATTAAAAATATTCTGTACAGGATTTTTTCAGCTAACCAATTTTCAATATATTTTTTAATATACTAAATTAATTATAAAATAAGTTTTATTCTATTATCAGCTCGGTGAAGCTCGATTTTAGTTCGGATCTTAGACTATAAGTTCTAGAGTTGATTAGATTTTGAAGTCGATCGTTCAAGTCATTTCTGTGAAATTGAAAAAAAAATTACAAACATTTTTTTTTTCGTAATTCGAAAATATTTTCGAGTTTACTCGATCAATTAACTTGAAATTTATAGGAAAGTTGGCGGCCCACAAACTCTTTCGATTGCCGCCAGAACCATTCAAATCGGTTAATTAGTTCAAAAGTTATAAGAAGTTTACACACACAGACACACAGAACAGACACTGAAAATGGTTAGAATCGCTTCGGATGAGAACTCGATTTTTGAAAATCGGAATGAAAACCATAATTCTCCAAATTGTTGAAAATTCCCAATTTTAATAGCGAAAAATTAAAAAAATCCTCCCAACATTAGTCTTTTCATCGATATTTACAAAGTAGCGTTAGATTTACTCAAAAACTTAAAAAAAATCATTTTTTTATTCTTATTTCTAATGGATGTTGAGGATAAAAAAAAAGGTTTTCATACAAGATGATGAACGGGTCTTGTAGGGGATTTATCGAAGTTTTTAAAGCCGTCCCCTAATTTACCGTGCGATCATTGATAGCTGAGATATTGATAATTAAAGCCTTAAAGATTCTTTTTCGTTTGAAGGCTGATATCTCAGCGTCAAATTATCGTACAAGGCTGAAAAAAAAAGCAGATTAAAACTGAATAAATTTTTTTAATGACCGTTTTTCTGGCTTAGCTGAAAAAAAATTTTCCTCAGCCCAAGGACCCTTTAAAAGAAAAAAAAAATGTCGAACATTCGTGTCTCACGATATTTTTCATGATTGAGCGATAGCTGTTATGAAAAAATGTTGATCAAAAGACATTGAAACTAGGGATTTCAGGGTTTAAAATGCTTTTTTTTTCAAAATCATGATACAATTATGTTTCACTAAGTTGCAGCATTTCAAAAATTACTCAAAAATTTCAAAATTTTTTCTGTTCCCTCCATTTTTTGCGTTAGTGAAGTGTTTTTAATATACTGATGATGAATTGCTGCAAGTATCATTTTTCTTATTTATAGCTTTTTTTTATACTGAAAATAATTTAATGCATTGATATTTGTTGATTTATCATCACAACTGGCCATTTCTCTATAAGAGCAATGTATTTCATGTCGATTTTCAAAAAATTTTTTTTTTTCAAAACATGAACCGATACCGATCCGGAAATTTTCACAGTAAATTCTTTGATATAAAATCTACTTAAAAAAACATTTTGAGACTTTAAATTGAAAATTGTTGTTACGATCAAGACATATCCTTAAGGCAGAATAAAAAAGTTTTTTGTGAAAATTCCTCGCAGCAGATTAAAAATGGATTTATTACGATAATTCTGAATGTAAAAAAAATTAGTTAGATCCAGAGCAGTCGAAACATCCACACCAAAACACAATGCTTATAGTGAAAAGATATTCCTTGTATTTGGTGGGATGAATGCGGTGTATTTCTTTACGAACTTCTTAAATCAAATGAAATTTTTAATGATGAGTGAGTTGCTTTTCAATTAAAATGTTTGAATGAAAAAATTAATGAAAAACGACCATATAGTGATCATGGGCGTCATTAACCTGTAATATTACAGCATGGCAACGCTCGATCACATGGAAATTCCGTGATCTTGCAAACCATAAATGAATTGCAATGAGAAATTCGACGAAATCCAATGTACACATCAAACATTTCGTCATGCGACTATCACCTTTTTTGATCGTTATAAAACAACTTAGCGGAGCAGTAATTCCAGAATGAAGATCGTTCAAAAAGTATTTGATGAATTCATATCTTCAGAAGATCAAGTTTTTTTTTTTTTTATCAAAAACAGATCGGACTATTTTGGATACCTAATAGATCCAGATATAACCATGCATAATTATACATTATTCTATATTGAATCCTATACAGCTATATGTGATCCTAAATATAATTGTACATAATTATATGATCTGAAAAAACCTTTTTTTTATCAGGTTCTGATGACTTATCGTTAAAAATAACTCTTGAACAATAATTGCTAATACAAAATATTTAAAAATCCTGGTAGGAAAAGTATAGTCCTCAGTTATATCGTTAACTGTATCATCGTAATTTTGACGATAAGTCCCTTTCAGTGAACTCAAAGCTGTCCTATGTCATTTTAATCCTGATATAGTTGTATTTAGAATCATTATATAAACTTCTTCCATATTTTTACAGTAAACAAATTCCGATTCATAAAAATTATGATTATTGTTTTTATGTTAATTATAATTTGATAGTATTAACATAACTTACGTCTCGATTAAACTTTTTTGCAGTAAGTCCAAAAAATACCCCGTTAGCGTTACGACAAACATCGACTTCTGTTGAAACTCAACCACACGTATTGACTAGTGTCAAACAGGAAATGGTAATGCTTCGGAAATCTAATATTCCACGACAAGATTCAAGGCTTTCGGTAAAATGTTTGATCGAGAGTATCGAAAATGCAACTAAACAAGCCAAATCTGGTATGTAAATTACATAACATGCGTTATTCAAATGTCTAAAAGAAATCTAACGATATTTAAGTAATTTCAGGACCCGGTAGCCAAAGTAGTTCTACATCTTCTTTGAATTCTATTGGAACTAATGATCTGTTGAGCTTAAAAACTTCATTACGTGATCAACATCAAGTGAATAATTTAATAAGTGCATCCAATTCATCAAATATTAATAATACTCATTCTATTGGTAATAAAAGATTGCCATTTTCAGGTAAGAATTTTAATTTTCAAGCTGATTGGATATTGAAAATAATTTTTTAAGTTTTTTATTTACCACTCAAATTATAGAATCACAAAAATCTTCAGTACCAATCATTAATTTGAACTCAAAAGAACTGTTGGATTCTGCAACATTAAATGTAAACACTATCGATTTCGTTCAACGAAACACTATAACAGATCTCACTGGAAAGGATCCTCTATGTGGTTTAGTTAAAAACGGTGGTTCAAAGCGAAATGCGTTGCTTAAATGGTGTCAAAATAAAACAATAGGTTATCGAAATATTGATATCACAAATTTTAGTAGTTCTTGGAATGACGGTCTTGCACTTTGTGCTATTCTTCATTCATATTTGCCCGATAAAATACCTTATGATTCTTTAAACCCTTCTGAAAAAAAACGGAATTTTTTTTTGGCATTTTCGGCAGCCGAAAGCGTTGGAATCACGACAACATTGGTAAGTAAAACCTTTTTTTGTAATACCCACTGCGAAAGTTGAATTTTCGAGCGCTTACTAAGGATATTGTGGTCGATTTCTAACTGACAATAGTAGAGTCGCTTTTTCCCGCAATCATGGAGTAAGTCTTATTTTCTTTATATTCTTTTCTCACTCTTCTTCTTGTATATTTTTTAATATTATAAGAAGTTCTGACTATCATGACATTTCTATTGACAATTAACATGATAAATTTTCGTTTTAACAGTCCAGTCGAGACAAGCTAGAAAATAATGAAAATTAGTGAAAATTTCTGGCTATCTAATGTTTTTACAAAACGTTTTTAAAATCCAACAAAAAAAAAATTCAGGAACCTCCAATTGAACTCATTTTATCAATTTTTTTTTACTCTTTGATACTATTGCAGTTTTATGTATCCAGATACTGTATAAATAATTTTTTATATATTTGCATAGAATCAAAATCTCGGCATTTTTAACATTCCGCTATGAAAATTGAAAATTTTCGAAAATCGAGTTTTCATCAGATGACGATGTTTTGAGGTCCTAGGAAGCTATTCATTTTCAGAATGATGTCCGAGTGTCAGTCTGCGCGTGTTTGTGTGTGTGTGTGTATATAAAGTTCTTATAACTTTTGAACAAATTAACCGATTTGAATGGTTCTTGCGGTAATCGAAAGAGTTTGTTAGCCGTCAACTTTCCATGAAATTTCAGATCATTTGATCCAGTAGAATCGAAAATATTTGTGAACTACAAAAAAAATTTTTTTTTTTCTAATTTCTCAAAAACGACTTGAACATTCATCTTTAAAATATAATCAACTCTAGAACTTAATAGAATGCATCGATTGCTTCCTTAACCACCTTAATCGGCTAATTCGTTCGAAAGATATCGTCGGAGAAAGAAATGGAAAATTAATTAATGTAACGGGACCAAAGTCCACTTCCGTTTTACGGGAGGCCCTTTCCGCGCCTTTTTGAGCATACACGGGTTACGAAGCCATCCCTACCCCCTCCCCAGACGACACCCTCAGCTGAAAAATATAATCAAGTGACGACTACAGTGGATATTAACCGGAGGTACAATCATAAATCTTCAACGCGTGTGGTATCTAACCACAGCCACCACGAGTCCATACTTCTCTTAGGCCAAACACTACTACTATCTCAGGAAGTAAAGAGACTTTCGTCAAAGTAGGCTTGGAAAGGCCTTCTGTAGTACCAGTCTTTCTGCACTGGTAATCATGTTGCGTCGAAATAAGTGGTAAGACGCAACTTCTCCTTAATACCCTGAAAAGGGTTTCCTCCACTTGTTACCATTCATTTTCAAACTAGCTATTATTCACTTGTTCAGTCCGTAAATGAACTTTCTACTTTCCGAGCCTTTAGGTGCTCTGATTATTCAAGCCAAAACAAAAAACTGAGCAGTTCGGGGAGAAAGAAATGGTTAGAAACGGTTTTTGGTGAATATCTTTGAAACGTCGGTATCACTCATTTTTTAAATTTTTTCTTTGAGGTCGAAAACAGTGAGAAGTTTTAGAGCTGGTCTGCAGAGTCAGCCGATTTCCTTATTTTTTTAAAATATTTGCTAAGCATTTTTTGTTGGATTTGTGCGTTTGTTCTAAGATATTTAGAAACGTTTTCTGAAAAAATTAGCTGGCCAGAAATTTTTGTTAGGTAAAGCCTTTCATTCAACTGGACTACAATAAAAATTACATCACTACATCTTATTTGGACTACTAAGATTATTAAAATTATATTATTTATCGCTTCTCATAAATTTAACTTTCTCAATGGATTTTACGCAAAATTAAATGTGGTACATGTGTGAAACGGAAGCAAGCTCTAACCAGTAACCACAGAATGCTATTTAGTTAAGAGTAAATATTATATCATTCTTTGTGAAATCACTACACTTGCCTACTACTCGTGCATTGCATTGATATTCGTACTCGTACAAATGCACTCTAAGTAGTCAACTCATTCTACTACTCTTCACTTGTTACGAATTACTTCCCTTACACACGCATCATACAATCTGCTTCTTTTATACAATGATCTGTTAAAACATACTATTTTAAATAATATTTCACTTTTAGAATATTGGAGATATGTGTCAATCAGAGCGTCCCGAATGGCAGCAAGTTATGACATATGTTACAAGTATTTATAAACACTTTGAGACTTAAATCGCATAAAAATAAAAAAATGATGACATCTAGTCAAATCTTTAATGGAATCAACTACCGTAAAAAAATTTGTAAAGTCATTAAATAAGTATACCATTGAACTATCGCAAAAAATTTACAAAAAAGAAAAAATAAATAGATAAGAAAAATAATATTCAACTTATAATTAGCAACAACTAGTTTCTTTATACTTTATACCTAGCTTCAAACTTTATTTTGCATTATAAGTAGTTGCGAACAATAAATCAATTTTATGTACATAATTACTTTATTATAAATATAAAAAATCATAGTGGGAACTTTCTTGAATGTTTTAATACTTGTTTATATTTTTTACTTTCAGAAAAAAAGCTATTGCGCATTAATCGAAGAGGAAAGATAAGTTAAGAAATGTTTTTAATTAATTGAAACAATCACTTAATTGCAATCTTTTATAAATACGCTTCCGAAATATTTTATAGGAGAAAATGATGAAAGAATCATTTAAGAAATATTTTGTAGAGAATTAAGACTGGATATTGGAAGAGATAATTGATTATCTTTGACAAAAATTCGAGTGTGCTTTTTTTTTGTAAAACATATAATTCGTTATTTTCCAAAATCAAGGAATAAAAAATTTTATCAAAAATAAAGAAGTAATTGTTTAAAAAAATTGTAAAGCATAAACATACAGGTAAAAAAATATAGAAAAAAATTTAATTTTCTAAGCATTCACTTCATTATTCATCCAAATATCCAGAAACACGATAGTACCTCGTTCTCACTACATGTTCAGAAACATACATATGAACTTGTAAACGCATATTAATTAATGTAAATAAGATGCTGAGAAAGTTGGTGAAAGACTGAATGCACCTTCCACAGCGCGCGAGTGCTGAAGTGATGTTCATGCAGCCTTGGAAGGGTGGAGGTGGTATCCTCCCGCTTGCAAACTCAGCGAACATCTCAATCATCGCTCAGGCTTTCAGGGTGTTATCCTGAAAACCTTGAAGTGGCTGAAATCGCAGTCCTCACTTGAGCAACCGGCTTAGAGACGTACGACTCACCAGCCTTTGCCGTAAGAAATTGTGCAGAACCTTTTGGGTTCACTGGAAAGACCGTTCACGCGGGACCAACAAGGTGCCCCAAGTCTATGGTCAAGGGTGCCGATCGCAAGAAGGCACCAATCCAGTCGGCTTGGTCTGTCGTAAGAATAGATCGAAGTTAATCGGGAGCTCGCTCTAAAATGTTAGAATGTCGAGGGGTGTTATGTTTCGATTGGCCCCGGCTCGAGATCCCAAGTCAGATGGCGCCTACGTAAGGCTGCATAGACATTTTATTTGGAATCACTGACAATGAAGATAGACCAGGGAAGGTATGCCAGGTTAATTCTTGTAACCGTGAGAGTAATCCCTGTTTACGGGATGGTAAATATATCCGCTTCGCAGATTGGCGCTTTATTCACTGTGCGTGCCTGGATATATTGAGACAAATCTCTTTTTACTTTGGCGATTCTTACCAGCAGCCACCAGAATTCTTGGATTGAACCCTGGCTTAGGCTGGCCTCTACAAAATTTATAAATTTTTGAATTTTATCGTTGCAGTGTATAACCTTTTTGGCCTTTTATACTTTCGCCTTTATATCGCGAACTGCTTTACTTCTCCTTCTGCCTTCATTGTGAGGCTGTGTCCCGACTTGTGCTTATACCGTACTGCATCATTATGGTGATGCCCTACACCTCACCTTTGCTGTTGGAGTATAGCGGCAAAGGGAAACCACAGAGAAAACCCTTGCCAGTACAGTTTTTTTTCGGAGCGGACGACGTTTCAGTGATCGATAAAATTTCCATTTTACCGATTACTGGATCTTTAGACCGCACCTAGCGTACAGATACTTCCGTTCAAGTTCAACGCGTGGTTAAGTGGTTACCCAACCAAGTAGTGAACATGCTCGATGCTGCTTAACTTGAGTGATCGTCCGATCGGCTGCCTCTACCGCCTTCACAAAATTTATAATTATCTGGACAACGCAGATGGGTTCTCACAAGAGAAAAACCCGCACTCTATCAAACCAACAATCGATGAAACTCGTACTAAATTACCTTACGACTATTTTCCTTCATTTACAGAATTAATTAACTTAAGCTTATTAAATCAGAGGATGAGGCAGAATAAAAGCACAATAATTGAAAAAAAATGGACAAGTATATTATTGCCGTATTATGAAAATCAAAATTACTTACCATCATATGTTGAGACAATGTGAATTGTCTTCGCTGTCCTCAGCCTTGCGGTTCTCGCTTTTCTCCGTCTCGTTGCCGTCTGAAATGGTATGTCTTAGTACCGTGGTCACCTGACTTAATATCACATTGACGCATGTCTGTAAGGGTAAAGTGGGGACAGATCTCACAGGCGAGTCCTTTGCCCTTAACTATCGAGCCAGCATTTCGATCTTGGATCAATTAACACATATACGTCTTTTTCTTTTCTATTATCACGTTACATTAATTATTCTATATCGATTTAGGCAATCAACTTGCATATTCTGAATATTTGAATTTAAATACAGTTTCACTTCCGGCAGATAGAGGCAGCACCTGCTGGGGCCTAGTCTATAAATTTAAACTTGGACATGCACAGTGCGGTGCATGCGTATCTACTCCTTCCTGCCTCGTGTTGAGAAGACAGCCGCCATTATCTTTCGCTACATACATTCAAGTGATAACACGTGTTATTAGAAATCGTATCCTTTTGCGCTCATCTTGAGTAATTAATCAAAAATAATAGCTTAAATAAATTAAGCAATCAATAAGCTCATCAAAAATATAATTATTTTTGTGATTGTGGGCACCAGAGCTCATAAATAAATCATGAAAAGAACTCAAGAATTCCAGTGATCAGCGACCACGTTTCTCAAGAGGTTATTCAAACGGGAGACATCACAGTGCCTTTTTATTTAATAAATAATTATATCCAATGTTCATAAATATAAACGACTCAATTCATAATTAACTAATTATCATTATGCTCAATACATTAATTAAAATTAAAGTAAATTCTCGCTCGGTAGCCTCTGCAATCATGCTACCTCGTGTTTAACAGATAAATTCAATTCAGTGCAATTAATTATAAACTAATTCAAATCAATTAAATTAAGTGATCAATAATATTATAACTCAATGAACTCAAATATTTATGCATTTTGTGCTATTAATAAATAATCATGAAGTGTTCAATTATAAACTTCGCTCGGTAACCTCTGAATTCATGTTACTTATTATAATGACATTTTTACAATCAACTCAGCGTTCAAATATATTCAAATTAATTATTTCAATTATTTACTCAAGCTCAATTTTATAATTTGCATTCAATTAATTACGTATTCATGAGCTCAGACAATTAACAGTATTAATAAATTAGATCAACGCTTTAATTGTGTAACCCAGTGATATTATGTGCTGTGACAAATAAAAATATTGTTACACTTTTCAATATGCGTATTTTTCCAATATCCCAACCACCAACCAGTCCTGGCATGTATTTATTTAATTATTATTATAGCACTTACATTACTGGAAATTCTCTTGCGGTTATACTTTACTGTTTAGTCGTTAATTATTATAAATAAAGTTTAAGCTAATGAAATATTATCGTTCGTTAACGGCGATATACTCTCGTCATAAATAACTTTCAAAACAAATAATAAATTCAGTGTGCTGAAACTGCGTTGTTCCACGTGGATAAGTACTGAATATCTAGCATATACCAGGACTATATTGTATTTTGTGGATAACGTTTATTGTAAGTAACTGAATCTTATTATAATTGGCAATGAATCTACACTTTTCTAATTAATTCCTTCACTTAATTATCTCTGTTCATCCTATTCATATCCTAATATTCTGGTAAGATTCTTAAATGGTTTCATAAAAGTATTCTTAATTTAGTTATAGGTAACAATCCAAATATCAGTAAAAAAATAATTTATAAGTAATACGCCGTGAGGTAATATAGTAAGTTTTTACATACGTTGCCGTGTTTGAAGAAAATGCGGGTCTTTGCTTTACAGGAATCCCAGCCCACTGCTCTGTCCAGGTAAAATAAAAATTTGTTGCCAGCCTAAGCCAGGGTTCAACCCGCGAATTCTGGTGGCTGCTGATGAAAATCGCGAAGACAAAGAGCGATTTGCCTCAATGTAAATGCTAGATACAATACAGATGGGCGCGTGCGACAGTTTAATCTTTTAGTAAACTGATTTTATAATGTTAAATAAAATATTTTTCGCAAGTATATCGCTGGATACGTAAAATAAAACTTAAATGTAATTAAAATTTATTTACAACTTAATAATAAATCTAAGATGAAATATTGCAAGTGAATAGCCAGTCATTAAATATAATGCAAGAAAATTGTCAGTATTTTATAATAATTAATGTATGGTACGTCTTAGTACGAATTGATCCAGGATGGAAGTGTCTATCTAATAATTTTGGGCGTAGAAATAGCCTTGGGATTCTGTTCCAGCTTTACCCTTACGGTCATGCGTCGACGCGAAAATAAGTCATGTGACCACGGCACTATGACTATTTAGTTTCAGGTGGTAACGAGACGGGAAAAATGGAATAGGGTCACTACCCAGAGTATCGGAATTATTTTGTCCTGACATTTTATTTAAAATATAAACAAATAATAATAACTAGACAATCAGTATAATAAAGATAATATCTCATAAATGTTGATATACACAGAATAGTAACTAGCTCAATAGTTGTTACACGTAAAATTGATTAAACTAAAATAACAATAATAAATGATATTAGCCGTAATATACAATCGCCCGATAATATTATTAATGAACTCTGATTCGACAATATACAAGTACTACGGTAAACTAGGCTCGAGAACGAATCCACGGTCAGCAGGATAACTTGTACTCGCACAACGAATGCTCGATCAGAACTAACTCAACTAGTCCCAAAACTTTGTACTCTTCGTTAAAAAACTTTTTGTCAAAATATTCAAAGGAGGAGAACCGTCTTATATTATTATACTACCTTGTCCTCTGTGTCTGACTATACCCATCCTGTGACTGTGGCTACGTTTGGTGAACAGATATCACAGCGAGCCTAAGCCTCTCGCAATAAACATAATCTGCTTAAGTTGTAAACAATTAGAACTTAAATTTTATTATTTAATTGTTACTATAAAAACTAGTCTCGACTGTTGGGAATTTCCCGTCTCATTGGAAAATCCCATTTTATTCTTTCATTTCCGACATGTATATATATATATATATATATATATATATATATATATATATATATATATATTGGGATGGCAATTTTTTTTTTTGACTTTTTTTTTATTTCGAAGCTCACACGAAAAAATGTAAGTTTGAAGTATTTGAAGACTCCTGTTAAAGCTTCAATTTGATACAAAATTTTTTGGAGGTCGCTCACGAATTTTTTAAATTTCTAAAATCATCGGAATACAACTTTATTTTTCTTAAATCTTTACTTTCTCACTAGCTCAAACATTTCTAAGTAGGCCGTAGAGAAACATACTCAAATTTGAAGTAAAAATATTAATATTTACAGGTCGCTCAATATTTTTGAAAATAAATTTATCGAATTTTTGTATTGTTTTGAGCGACTTTTAAATATTAATGTTAAGACTTAATCTTGTTATAACATTTATTTTATAGTATGATAAAGAAGTTTTGTAATTAAGCACTCTTGAAATCAAAAAATATAATGGAAAGAATGATTATTCTCAATGAGACATAGTGGCCATAAATTTATCAAAATCAAAGTTCCTGACTTTTCAAATATGTTTGGAATTTCCAGACGTATCTAAGTCTCCCAGTAATAATGTGGCGACCATAATTAGAATATTTTCATACTTATTCCGTTTTCATACACTGGTCATAAAAATTAAGGGATATAAAAAAAATTCGAAATTTTTGAGTGATTTTCAACATGTTGCAACTCAGTGAAAATGGTCGTAGAATAAAAACAAAAAAATTTGGGTGTCAGTTGACCCTGCGGCCAGCCCCAAAACTTCCCGCTGTTTTCGAGCTCAAGGAGCTTGAAAATATCACTGTGAATATATTTTCGAGCTCGAAAATGCTATTACATGCGATTTTTTTTTTATGACCTTTTCAAGTTCTAACAAGTTATGTTTTATGCTAGAATTTGAAAAGTTAAGAATTGAAAATCATTAATGAAGAAGCGACTTTTAAATTTTTATTCCCGATTATGTTCCATGAAATAAATTTATTGATTCAAGATTTGAATAAGTTTTGATTTAGGTCAGAGCAATAATATATGAAATAATCCGAGAAAAATATTAAAAACTGAGTTTTTTCAATTTCTTGCTGACAATATGATTAAATCTAAAAAACGAGTTGGATGACATTATATGATGATCGAAAGAGACTATAAAGAGAAAGAGTTGGTATGATTTCAGATACATTTTAGCAGATTATATTTTGATTTATCCGGAAAAAATAACATTTTATGTTATTTTTTTAAGTTTCCAGCTCAGATATCTTTTGAAGTAATTAACCGATTTTGACGTTTGACGTGGCAATCGACGCGCCTAGTTAAGCTTTAAAGCTGATTGAAATTTGAAATCGATTGGTTCAGCCGTTTCTAAGATATTGAGAGAAAACCCGTTTTTTACCATTTCTTTTTCCAAAGATATCTCATGAACGCATTAATCGATTGAGATGGTTAAGGTAGCAATCGACGCGGCTTATAAAGTTCTATAGCTGATTAGATTTTCAAGTCGATCGTTCGACTCGTTTCTGAGAAATCAATAAAAAACTAAAAAAACAAATTATTATTTTTTTTTCGTTATTCCCAAATATTTTCGAGTCTACTTAATCGAATTTTCTAAAATTTTCAGGGAAGTTGATGGCCAAAAAGCTCTTTCGATCACCACGTTAACCATCCAAATCGGTGGGTTACACACACACAAACACACAGTTGCAACTCAGTGAGTATGGTCGTAAAATAAAAATAAAAAAAGCAAATTGTAGCCTCAAGTTTTTAGTTTTCAGATCTGAATTTCAATTTTTTCTATCGGTTCCGGAGAAATTTTAAGAAAACCGATGCTAAAAAAAATTTCTAAATTTTTGCTCGTCTTCAAAAAAGTCTATAGGCTTCAATAAATTTTTTTTGATAATATAACCATATGACTCTTTTAGGAAATGTTATGCCCTTTAATTTTCAACCCTCAAAAAGTCTCTAGGACGATTTGGCGTCCTAGCTTTTTGGCCATCAACTTCCCTGAAAATTTTAGAAAATTCGATTAAGTAGACTCGAAAATATTTGGGAATTACGAAAAAAAAATAATAATTTGTTTTTTTAGTTTTTTATTGATTTCTCAGAAACGAGTCGAACGATCGACTTGAAAATCTAATCAGCTATAGAACTTTATAAGCCGCGTCGATTGCTACCTTAACCATCTCAATCGATTAATGCGTTCATGAGATATCTTTGGAAAAAGAAATGGTAAAAAACGGGTTTTCTCTCAATATCTTAGAAACGGCTGAACCAATCGATTTCAAATTTCAATCAGCTTTAAAGCTTAACTAGGCGCGTCAATTGCCACGTCAAACGTCAAAATCGGTTAATTACTTCAAAAGATATCTGAGCTGGAAACTTAAAAAAATAACATAAAATGTTATTTTTTCCGGATAAATCAAAATATAATCTGCTAAAATGTATCTGAAATCATACCAACTCTTTCTCTTTATAGTCTCTTTCGATCATCATCGATCGCCGAATATTTTCTTCCTGCGCGGGTACGATATTCGGTAGCATTAGAGCGACACGGTACACAGTATAGTACACACGTACAATAGAGAGATACCCGGCAACTAGTTAAACACATACCAACTGCGCTTAGCATTATTTTGTATTATATAATTTATTAAATAAAACTAATTGTTTATTATTTTGTTAACACAATAATTGGTGTCCGATAAATTTATTTATCGTAGTGATTAAGATCCTGAAACCTCATCCCAGTCACTACATATCCTATCACGCATCTGAGGTTATCCACATCCACATTTGGCTCGCACCCCTCTCTTCACAGGTCGAAGTGCGTCACTCGCAAAAACTGAAACAGGTACGGCCACTTGTGTGATGTCTCGGACTCAGACAATTTTCGCTCCTCGTTCACTCTTTATTTCGCAGGTTGAGTATACAGTCCTCCCAGAAAAAAAGTTGTTGGTACGGACCGTATGCTTTTCGAACTCGAAAATATCTTTTTTTCCATTTTTTTATGAGCTTTTCAAGCTCAAAAGGGTTACGTATTATATTAAAATTGAAAAATTTAGAATCCAAAATAATTAATAAATGAACGTTTTTTACATATTTATTTACAGTTATGTTCAATAATTAACTCAAAAAAAAGTTTACGTGATACGTTGTATCTATATCGTGGTACGAGCGAATATGATAATTTTTAAGCAGTCACTTCCAATGACTGACATAAAGAAGAACATATTAGTTTTGAGTTATGTTGTTCAGTAATTATGATGTTATTCAATGAAAAAAGAAGATATATTTTACATTTATTGTTCCGTCAACGATATTTCTCGAACGAATTATCTGATTGGGACGTTCTTGGCAGCAATCGAATGCTTTTATGAAGTTCTAGAGCTGATTAAATTTTGGAAGCGATCGATCCGAGAGTTTTCACAATATCCGAAAAAAACCAAAAAAAAATTTTTTTCTCTTTTTTCGTATTTCTCAAATATCTCAAAGTCTTTTTGACTAAATGATCTAAAATTTTCTGAAAATCTAAGTTCAGAAGGAATCTTTCGAATGCCGCAAGAACCATCTGAATTGGTTCATTCGTTAAAAAGATATGAGATATTTACATCCAGTCATCCACACACACACATCACTCTGAAAATGTCTGAATAGCATCCTCGCACCTTCAATTGTCAACATATGATGAAAACTTGATTTTTGAAAATCGGGGTGAAACGAATAACTTCCCGGAATTTTTGGAAAATCGTCGATTTTTTTAGCGGGAAGTTAAAAATTTGGATTTATTCAAAACTGTTTTAATTTCACGTATTTACTCACCGATCACTCTTCTGAAAAATTTATATTTATTTACTCAAAACTATCTTGAAAAATTTTTACATTTTATTCTAATTTTGTTTATAACCACCATAAAAGTATTAAGATACTTTTTAAAACTACCGCTATCTAGTTATGCAATCTGTAAAATACACTATACAATAACAAAGCTAAATATATTTTTTATTTTCAAAGCTTTGAAAATTCTTATATTTACTTAGCTAAATAAGTAAAACTATTTTTAAAAATTATATTTTAATTAACAATTTATACGTTCACACGGTTTCTAAAATTTTTTTTTTTTTTTTTTTTTGGAAAAATGATCCTAAATTTTAAAATTAAAGGAAAATTTTCTTCTTCATAATCGGTATATTTTTGATAAATCTTATATTAAAAGAGACGTTTTGAGAGATGATGCATCAGTTGATTTCTGCTTATCATAAAACGAGTTAGCTATAGAGCTGTGTTTTATGAAAAAATCTTCATTCTTTTACTATGCCAATACAATTATATTCCAACGTAGTGAATACGATTGCTTAAACATATGAAGATCTTTTAACATACAATCTAATAAGTATAAAAATGAGTGTTAGAGGTTGTTATGTTTGTAGTGATACTATCAAATCATTTAATAGAATCCTGTTGAATCCTCGAGTAAGTGTGTAAAGTGTTCAAGAGAGGTGGTGTATACAACCAAATATTACACTATTACATTCTTACTATGGAAAGTTTTTACGATAAAGTGATTAAGTGGTTGGTGGAGATCTAAATTCTATAAATTTAATTTAGTGGCAAGATATGGGAAACGCTTTTCAGAATTGCATAACCCTCATTAAAAAAAAACAATTTGAAACAATTGTTACGGCCCAGCCTGTACGTCAGATGATGTGGGCATTTACTTTTCTAATTACCGACCTAAAATCTAACTAATTATATCGACTATCGATAACCAAGTAATTTTCATAGTATTTAATTAATCATATAAAATAATATAATATAATGATAGAATAATAATATTTAAGATATTTGAACGTTAAGGATATGAGTAATAGTTGATAAAGTTATTTTTCTATATTTTATCAAATATAAATAAGCTCTGACGCCTCGAGTAAATCCTCGAGACGTGCAGCTGCACAAACATCTATTTTGTTTAAGATAACTTTTGTTAATAGATAAGTGACTCAAGTATTAGTAACAAAAGTGGAGAGATCGTGACAATTAAGTATTTTCAATAAATATTAGAATAGATCATTCGAGAACATGCTTTATCTCGAATGACCCCTCCATATGAATCGATGCGCGGGTCTGATGCCCAAACATATTGATAAGAGTTACTCTAGTTTTTCTCGATCTAGAGAAGTCAGTCTAAAAGATAGAATTATCGAGAGCAGTCAGGCTCAATATAAAAACTTAACTTCGTTCTCACCTTCTCGAAGTTATTGTTAAGAATACCTTAACAATATTATAAATCATGTCGATTGTACATTTCACAATTCTTTAACTATCTCTTTATTCATTGAATAAAACAGATCTAGATAATATATTTAATAATATATAAATATAACCAATTTATTTCAACCACCAACTGGTGGCTGTTCAATCCATACTTAATTATTATTTATAATTATATGTAAGTTTTCATTACGTCCAATTTAAATCGATCGCTCAACTAGACCAGCGCCATAACATCAACCAGGACATAACATTATGTTCAATAAAATAAGTATATTGAGGTAGAAATCAATGCCAGGGATCAAAATCAAGATTTAAACAAGTTTTGACTCATGTAAGAAACAATAAAATATGAAATATCCAAGAAAAATATTAAAAACTACGTTTTTTCGATTTTTTTGTTGATAATATGATTTAAACTAAAAATCAAGTTCGATGACATTATATGATATGATCGAAAGAAACCATAAAAAGGAAGAGTTGGTATGATTTCAGACACATTTTAGTACATTATATTATGATTTATCCGGAAAAAATAACATAACATGTTATTTTTTTAACTTTTCAACGCCGATATCTTTTGAACTAATAAATTGATTTTGACGTTTGAGATGGCAATCGGCGCATTTTATTAAATTCTAAAGCTGATTAGATTTTGAGGACGATCGTTCGAGTCGTTTCTGAGGAATCACTAAAAAACTAAAAAAAAAAATTTTATTTTTTTCGTAATTCGCAAATATTTTCGAGTCTACTTGATCAAATGATCTAAAATTTTCAGGAAAGTTGATGACCAACAAGCTCTTTCGATTACCGCCTTAACCGGTGTTCGGACATCATTCTGAAAATAGTCGGAATAGCTTCCAAGGACCTCAAAACATCGACATCTGATGAAAACTCGATTTTCGAAAATCGGGGTGAAACCAATAACTTCCCGAATTTTTGAAAATTTATAATTTTTCTAGCGGGAAGTTAAAAACTAATGATATTATAATTATTTTTCTTAAGGGGCCCACTTTGTCCCCCTCTTCCCTAAATTATATTTAATGAGCAGTTTTGGTGATCTATTTTAATCCTCATTATATAAGAAATTCTGATAAGTTTAAGCGTAAGCCCTGATTAAGAAAAATGATTTGCTCCATGTGAAGTGTATATCTATATATTAGTGGGTTCAAATTATTTTAAATCATTTCAAATTGTTTTGAATCATCCCAAATCATTTTTTTTTAACACGTCAGCACTCCCATTATGAGCATTTAGTTCACGCTCGATTTTAAATATGAATAACTTTTTTTTTTTTTCAGACGGAACAATAGTTGAAATTTTTCCTATCTTTAAATAATTTTATCTATTTTCAGATTCCGCTTAAAAAAAATTGTTTTAGTCGTCATAGAAATTTAAAATAATAATTTTTGTTTATACTACTCAAAAAATGTAAGCATTTTTCAAATCACGGGCGTAAAGGCGTAAGTAAAAAAATTTTATGTTCGGTTACTCTCGTGACTGCTTGTATACCTTCGGCAGTCTGCGATGTTCGGTGCTATTCGGTTGAATTTGTTAAAGTTTAAATTATGTTAATTAATCGTAAATAAATTATAGTTATCATTTATTTATGTATTACTAGCAGATCCAGCCCGCTTCGCGGGCAGTAAAAATGTATTATTAATAAAGATTGTCTTACATATATAAAAAAGGAGGTGTTTGTGCCTATAGTTTGATTTTCGGCCGAAACTAACCATCACGAACGAATATTGTTTGCATGCGGTAGTAGTCATTATTCTCCCATGGTGCAAGGAGGTGGTTGCGAGTTGATCACTATAAGGGTATGAAAGATATAGGGATTGAAAGAAGGTGAACTTTAAAAATGTGTCTATGATTGGTTAAAAATATTCTAGATTCTTCTTGAAAATTCAAGAATTAGAAAAATTTATTTTAATCAATCTGGAATGCTCCAAAATGAACTTAGTTGATTTAAATCATGTGAAATTTGTTCCAATGAGTCTAGAATATTCTAGATTGTTCTAAAAATTTCGAGACACATCGGGAATGCTTCGAATTAAACTTAGTTGATTCAAATCATTCGACATTCATTCTTAGTCTAGAATTTTCTAGATTATAATTAGTTGATTCAGATCTCATAAAAATGATTCTAATTAGCTCTGAATGTTTCGCAAAGTTCTGGAAATCATATAACATTCTAGAAAATTCGAATATATATGTGAATACATTAAATTACTTAAAAATTATTTTATTATTGTTGGATGTTCTGGATTGTTTTAAAAATTTGGAAAATGTTATAAAAATTGAAAAATATATTTCAAAGTCGTAAACTACACGAAGATCATTAGAACAACCTGATCGAAAAATAGCTTAGAACGATCAGAATTAATTTGAAATGATGTTCGAAATTCGAATATTTTAGAACTTAGCAGATCATTTTCGAAATTTCAGAGCAGTTCAAAAAATTTAACATATAGATAAAAGCAACACAAAAAAATAACCCTGCAAAGCGGGCGTTCGCAGCTAGTATATATGGGTGATTCCGTTCTAACTGTGATATTCAATGTCCTGTATTGTTTGTTCTCACAGGTCATTAATTAATAATAAATTAATAAAATTTTTGTGTTAACTAGATAGTGATGAACATATTTCAACATTATATTTCTATTATATAACTTGCCACTCAGAGAAAACTTACAATTTATCACTAGAATGTCAGTACCGTGTCATATCCATTTCTAGAATTAAAATCTTTTTTAATACAGATGGTGCCAATCCTTTGTACTAGAAAGCTACCTGATATAAGTGACAATTAATTTATTCAATGTTCATTAATTTAATTAATTAATTCATTTTTTACTAAATGCTATAGATTAAATTATAGTTGCTATAAATTATAAAGTTAATCGTTATTAATCATCATTAATGTGTTAAATAATTATTAAAAGAAGAGTTTAAAACTGTTACAACAGAATTTATAAATGAATTTAATAATTTTCTCAACTAATTTCTACCGAATTTATTTTATATCAGTACCATGGAACGCAAAATTTGAAATTTGTTTCTCGTTCTTGACGCTTTCAAGTTGTAGTAAAATCCTCTCAGATTTTTATTTTTACAGTAAAATAGATGAATAATGTGCATACAAAAATTGAAAAAGTTTAACTTCTAAATCTTGAAAGTTTTAATAAAAAAAATCACAGTTGTAACGGAATCACTCATATATAAAAAAAAAAAAAAAATTTTCATCAAAACTATTGTCTGCATAACAATAAAATTTCTCAACATTAAAATTACTATCAGACATTTAAAATAAAATTTTTGTACTTTAAAACAAAACTTTAATTTGATGATGATGATTATTATTATTATTAGTATTTTCAGTACTTTTTAAAATATTAAGGTAAAAGCCTCTATAACCACTCACTTTTTATTGGAGTGAGATTAAATAACTCAATATAAATTAATAAATTAATAAATAAAATGAAAAACGATATTTTTATTTTATAGTTATTTTTTGTAGTTTTGAGTATCAAAATAAAATGTTAGTTTGAAAAATAATGTTGATAATTAATTATTATTAATTTTTTAAATAAGATAGTTGAGTGTACTCATAATCACTCACTAAAAGTTGTGATGTACCATTACTCGACCAACACATGGCCCTATATTTGCTCAAAGTCAATATCAATTAAACTATGATAAGTTAATTGATGTGGAAAATAATTTATAAATTATATAACTTTATTCTTTTATAATATGAAATTTTATGAATTTTTAAAATATATCTAATAAGACATAGTTTTAAAAATTCTCAAAAAATTTGACGAAACCTAAATTCAACACGGAAAAAAGAAAACTAGAATAGTTACAGAATAAAATGTAAAAACCAGCTCGTCATATTAAAAATTACAAAAGTTAAAATGTATACCGTAATTTTTAGATTTTGTCCTGTAAAAATTAAGTTGCAACTTAAGCAGTAATATTTAAAGTTTGAAAATGTAAATCTAACACAAAAAAATGTAAAATAATTATTACCTTTTGCTTACAGAAAGTTCTTTTCTTTAAAAATCATTTATTCCTCTTGAAAACTGTAAAAATTACAGTTTAGCCGTTGTGTAAAAATTAAAGTATCAAATAATAAAATTTGTTGAGTGGTTCGAGAAGATTTACAGTGCGGGCATTTAATTATGAATCTTTATGTAGAAAATAGAACTTGTAACGGGGTAGAATTTTGTACTTTGTTTAAATTTAAAAATCGACTCGTGCCAAAAGCTGAAGCGACCTCCTTCTACAAATATGAATATTTTAAAACGTTGTGGCATAGATAAAACCCTAATATTCAAAGTTTTGAGTTTTAATTAATAACAACTAATTTAAAATCAAACTTTTATAATAATGATGAGTCTGATTATAGTACTGATGTCAAGATATAAGGTATTTCTTCATAGTTTCTATTTTCTTCATAGTTTCTATGTAATAGACAATTGAATTATAATAATAAGTTGCTGAGGAAGTTATAAATAAATGACGAAACGTTCAATTTATTTAAATTAATTCATTTATTTCCTGATCCTATTTCCTACGAATGTAATCCCTAATTAAAAGAAACGATTCGAAACGACTTGCAATGTTAAACTTCCATAAGAATGGCGATTCAAAAGTATTCAACGTATTCAAAAGCATTAAAAACTATTTAAAATTTTTTTTTTCGAATCGTTTCAAATCGTTTCTTTTAATAAGGGATAGTTATTATTGAGTATGGACACAAACATCGAAATATCGTTAATAAGTTTCATAAAATTAAAAATTTACTTTTTTAACTTTTGCAGTTTGACAACCATTCATTAAAGGTTGAACATTGAACATTTGTGTTTCAATTGCATGAAATCACTTGCATTTGAATTTGTAAGTTTTACATTTTAGATATTGAAATTTTGAATCGTATCACGGCAATTAGCTGGATGTACAAAAATAGTAATTCTATTCAATCGTCAGTAAATATTTTTGAAATAGTATATGTGAGTGCACGTTGCACTAAGCCAAGACCCATGCTCCAATATTAAATACTATCGACAGAAAAAACAGTTAACTTGAATCAAGGAACATATTCTTGATTCAATAATTTTTTTTTATCGATTCGGAAAATAAAAAAAAATTTGGAAAATTCAAAAGTGCACGACTCATAATGCTCATTTATTATTAAATAATAAAATAATAATAAAAAAATGGCAGGAAGCACGAATAAATTTAAAATATATACAATTTTCTTTTATCAAAATTTACTGTTTTTTTTTTTTTTTTTAATACAATTATATCAGTTTTTTTATAATTACAAAAGAACCTACTCAAAATATCTCGATTAATAACAAAAAAAAAATACATATATATAAATATATATATATATATTATAACGGGTTTTTCACCACCGGGGATCTACCGGAGTGAAGTCCGAGTACACTTACTATTTGACAACCTTGTTCAATATTTTAAAGTTGGGCGCCAGGTGATTTTATAATCACCAAATAAATAATTATCAAAACAAAAAAAATTCGGCTCAGGGTGGCGGATCGGGGAAAGGTCAGGCAGTTAAAATTACGATAAAATAAGTGATCAGAATTGAACAAATTAATCGTATATTCAATAGACAAAATAACTGATCGGTTTCACACAAATTGTCGGTTACACAAACATAATAAATGCCGTTGTCGGCTTGACTCGATATAAACCAAAGTACAACAAAACGTAGTTGATCGGAAACAGTCAGTGTTGCAAAAAAAAAAAAAACTCGTTGTTTATTTCATCAACACACTCGACGTAGTTCTTAACGAAATACTCGACCGGTGACGTCAGAGTCTTTTACATGGCAAGACTCGGCTGCCGCAACGAATGAGAAGGAGATAATCCGTAATTCTCGGAATTGCTCGATTGGAATAAAATAAAATATAAAATAATATTTTATTTCGGTAACGCGTGAAATTTCACTATCATACAGTTAGGACGTACAATCAATCATTAATTTAATTATTATTTCCACCAATCGCGTTGCACTTGTTCATAAAACCAAATCAATCGGTCGTACACTTGATCAGTTCTCGTGCCGAGGCTTCGGCTTATTCGCCCGTTCACGACGGCGGTTATTTGTTAGAAAAAAAAATCCACTTATCGCAACGAACCGCTCGTTAATCACTCGGACTGTTCTTATAGAACAAAACTCACGTTGTTCAAGAGTCGTAATCAAAATTGTTCGTTTGGTCGGGTCGAATTTCTCGAATCGTAAAACGTGACCGTTCAGTACGGCGTCTAGTCCGGATCTCTCATCACGATCCATGGGTTGGATCAATTAGTCGGTCGAAGTCGAAATTTTCGATTCTAGATGTCACTAAAATTTGCTCATCCGGTAACTATTTCTTATTTGAAATAAATTCAAACCACGAGTCGATGTCGAATTTTCCATCATGTTACAATATATATATATATATATATATATATATATATATATATATATATATATATATATGTAAATAAAAAAAAAATTTGATTGAAAAAATTCAGGTTTACCAATTAGCAAAAAAAAAAAAAATCAGCTGTACTAAGATGCGCAAGCGCCCCTGGTGGAGTAAACGTACGTATAATGGTATAGGTATATCACCATCCATGTTAATTTTACATAGATTTATATTAGACTGTGCCAAATGAAATCGATATTTTTTTTTTCGGTCCCATACGAAAATTAGGTTGTGTCACACAAAAAAAAAAACGTTTTAAAATTTCAGCTCAATATGTCCATTTTTCAGTTAGCGCTCGCGTAAATAAGAATTTTCCGAAAAAAAAATTTTTATCTCAACTTAATGTTCTATAAATTATTAAATATAACTGATTAAAAAGTGTCCAAGGTGCCATTTTGTAGGGAATGAAATTCTCTACAAAAGTAACTTTTGATCGAATAAAAAAAAACCATTTTTTTACTGCAGTCATTTGAACCTAATTTTTTTTAAGAATTTACATTTATATTTATTATAAAATGCTTATAAAACGATGTTACTATGTATGAAACCCATTGAATTAAATTTTTCTAGGAACCTTTATGATCTAAAAAAATAGTTTTTATACTTAAAGTAATAAAACTAACATTAAACTATTGATGTTAACGATTTTTCTAACAATACTTTTCTCTCGTTTTGACGTATTTCGCATTTAATCTTTTTATTAATTTTTATCTGCATTAAAATATCGTTCATAATTGTGATTTTGAGATTCTCATACTGTTTATCAAAAATTATTACTTTATTGATAAATATACAATACCCATAAAAATTCAATTAACGCAAAAAGTGATCTTCGAGTGTGCAATAAATTTTCTTTCAATTCTGTTACTAGTTTTTAAGAGCTAATGATTTGTCAGAAAAACCGATTGCAAAGATCAACTGTACCTGCGACAAGCTATTTAAGTAATTACAGTCGAGTCTCGTTATGAACCCGCATAAAGGGGTGTAGGGGAATATAATTCTAAGAATTTGTGTACCCTCACTCTGTCAATGCAGGCGACAGTCGTGAGTTGAACTTCCCCTACTTTTTAAGCGTGTGAGTGTGTACGTGATTGTTTCCAGTATCTCGTTATGAGTCCGTTTGACTTGAGTGTTATGTTTCTTATATGTAAATAGGACTAATATGATAAATAAACTCTTAATTTCTTTTCATGAATATACGGTCTCATATCGAGACTCTGAAATTAATTTTTTTTTCACGTTGTGGAGGGGGAAGGTCTTCCGTGGAAATCCTGGTTCACGGACTCATAACGAGACTCGACTGTAGTAAACAACTGAATTAATTAAATAATTCCTACTACAAGTTGTTGCTGCTCATTGTAAGCAGATTCCAGATTGTTTGCAATAGGTTCTCCCGAGAAATCATAAGCTCTCATCACGACTCAAATTTTTTCCTCATTTGTCTGAAGCACCATAAAGACCTTGTCAGGTAAATATAAAGTATGTCTTATTAGGGCAAACCTGACAAGTTCCTTGTCAGGACCTTCTCAGGATATCTTTATTCAGAAAAAAGTTATCCAATCCCTTTAAATATTTTATTTACAGGCTAAAAATTAAACAAAGTATGAATGAATATTATATAAAAATCACGTCAATCGTTGCAGTACGAATTTTTGACTTCTTCATCACTTATTCTTCGACATCATAGTCGATATAATATCTATCCTTACAAGATCACATATGTTTGTCAGCGCAGTGGATAGCATCAAGGACTTCGAATCGGAAGGACGCAGGTTCGAACCCAGCAATCATCGGGATTTTTTCGTCAATAAAAAAATGTTTACTACCTCTAACTAATGCTCTCAATACAATAGATAATATTCCCGATCGAATTAACATTCTCTTATTATTTTTCGCAATTTAATATTTTTTTTAATTAATAACTATTAAGGCAACCCTGATAAGGATATCCTGGTAAGGACCTGATAAGGTTATCCTGATAAGGATTTTATGAGGATATCCTGGTAAGGACCTGATAAGGCAATCCTGTTAAGGATCTCATGGGTCTTAAGCGTTACATCGACATCAGTTCCTCGTCAGGATATCCTGATCGGGACCTTATTTGAAATAAGGTTAACCTGATAAGGATCACGTCAGGTTTTCACGAAAATTCTAGTCGGGTAAAAACTAGTAACAGAATTGAAAGAAAATTTTTTGCACACACTCGAAGATCACTTTTCAATCACAAAAACAATGCATATTTTTATCAATAAACTAATAATTTTTGATAAACGGTATGAGAATCTCAAAATTACAATTATAAACGATATTCTAATGCAAATAAAAATTAATAGAAAGATTAAATGCGAAATACGTCAAAACGAGAGAAAAGTATTGTCAGAAAAATCGTTAATATCAATAGTTTAATGTTAGTTTTATTAGTTCAAGTATGAAAACTATTTTTTAGATCATAAAAGTTCCTAGAAAAATTTAATTCAATGGGTTTCATACATAGTAACATCGTTTTATAAGCATTTTATAATAAATATAAATGTAAATTCTTAAAAAAAATTAGGTTCAAATGACTGCAGTAAAAAAATGGTTTTTTTTTATTCGATCAAAAGTTACTTTTGTAGAGAATTTCATTCCCTACAAAATGGCACCTTGGACACTTTTTAATCAGTTATATTTAATAATTTATAGAACATTAAGTTGAGATAAAAATTTTTTTTTCGGAAAATTCTTATTTAAGCGAGCGCTAACTGAAAAATGGACATATTGAGCTGAAATTTTAACGTGATTTTTTTTTTGTATGACACAACCTAATTTTCGTATGGGACCGGAAACAAAAATATCGATTTCATTTGGCACAGTCTAATATATATAAATATAGCTATGCAGCCTTTTTTATTTTTTTATTAATTGTAATTAAACGACACTGAGTTATCTAGCCATTCGCAATAGGAGACCTACAAATTTTTCAAAGAATTTAAAAAAAAAAAAATTTGATTCATTTATTGGATTTTATCGCGAGTTATTATGTATACGGGATTTATACATGACGGACAGGAAATTTTTTTAAACTATTTTGATGTTTTTTTCGTTTTTATTCAATTAAGTAAATTTTTGAAAAGTATGGAATTAATCTCCATTAAATTATCTTCAAAATAGTATGCAACATATCTTAATTCCGTAAACTTATAAAGGTATAATAATTGTAATAGTTGCTGAAGTGAGGCGAAAAAAATTTTTCGATCGTGAAGCACACTCTGATGCTTTGCATCATGAGTCGTGCAAGATACTGGTGCCAAGTAAACAATTATCTTCAAATTTTTATCTTGAATCAAAATTTTTTTTTCTCATGTCAACATATTTCTACGCTTAAATCAGAAAATTTTCACTTCAAGAGCTTATATCACTTAAAGCAAGAGATATTTTTTTTAAAACAAGATGCATAATTTTTTTGCAGCAATATTGCTTTTTCTTGTTTAAAGAAAACAAAATTTCTCGGGACAAGTACTATACTTCATGCAAGTATTTTTATATGCTCCGACCAAGAAAACAAAAGTTAGGCTAAGAAAAAAAATTTCTTGGGAGAAAAGATAGATATGGAGAAGGGGAATATGCAAAGTCACGAGTGCTTGGCAGCAGCAGGAGTACTTCGGTGCTCACCACGAGATCGCGCCCACCCTGCTTAAAAAATCCGATAGATTCTTATAGCTGTATGTATAAGGCCCTATACTTAACTATAGCACTTCTCATAGAACTCATTCATTCTTATAAAATTTCTATAGGAATTTATGAGGAACTATTGGATTCTATGAGATTTTCTAAACAGAGCAGCCACTTGTATTTTCCCTGGTAAGAAAGATATTCTAGAATTATTATATTCCAAATTTAAATACAATTTTGTTCAAGTATTCTTCTGTCACCTAACAGAGTAGCAAGTACCTTTTTGGAATGTACTATAGTATATCCTATAATACATCATGACTTTAGTATATAATATTAATGTTTGCTTGAATAATTTTCTCGAAATAAAAAAACGAAAAATTACGTTTAGATGAAAAAGAAAAAAAAATTACATTTCGCAGTGGGTTCTATCACTATTTAAACTAGATTATTAAAAAGAATAACCACAAATAATACTAATTGAAAATGTGAAATTTACAGTTTACAGTGGCAATATCGTTATTTTAAGAAACAAGTTTTAATAATTTTTACGTAAAACTTGCGGAGAAAAACTGAAAATTTTAAAGCTTATCGAATGATACTTTGATAATTTACATGAAATATCACAGTGTGAGAAAGTAAACTTGATACATTTTCAAACTGTAATATTTCATAGTTAAAATGTAAAACTTACTGCGTGGCGCCAAACTGTAACTTTTAAGGTTTCAGTTATGAAGCGCTACGTTAGTATTTGAAAATGTAACAAATGCTCGTTCGAACGCCAATTATTCCTGTTTTCTTTTTTCCGTGAATCTAATGAATAAACGTTGGAGTAAAAAATGCCTGGCTGAGCGCGATTTACAAAACAGTCGCTTAATTTAAATTTATAATCTATTATAAAATCATTCGATACATCATATTTTGATAAATTTACATTCACCAATAATCATTTATCAATAACAATTTTTGTAGTTGAAATTTTTTTTTATACAAATTTTAAAAAACGTATTAAACAGTTAAATCGACCGACCAATGGTACTGAGCAGATATAGAGGCTTTTACCTTACTTAGAAAATTAAATAAAATTATATCATGCCAAAAAAGGGCAGATCCATATATACTAAACTACCGGAAAAAATTAAAGGATCAAAAAAAAAAAAATTTCCAATTTTTGGGTGATTTTCAACAGGCTGTTATGTCCGACTTCGCAAACTTTCCTACAGTCACTCATGTTGAACTCTCCATAGGAATACAATTCCATTTTCTCATGAGAGAAACAAGGATGGGTTCAGTGGAGTGTGACAAAACCTATTCTACCAGATTTCTTTCTTTCTGTCTCTCATTCTCTTATTCTTCGGCCCCCACTTACTGTCAGCTAAGATTGCTCTAATGCGCACAATTAGCATTGACTTAAATTAAGTTCCGTCAACCGGACATCTCACAAGATGCAACTCACTTAAAATTTCCCCTTCCCCAAACTCGGACCCCCATGGTTATGGTGTTCAAAATTTTCAAGTTGAAAATCACTCTACCGAGCACAGGCTTGCATTTCGGTCATCAGCTGAATTCGAAGTTTTCAGTCAAGAGTCGCAAACTAGGTACAGCGGTATCCTAAATTTTTATATTTAATAAAACCGATAGAAATCGCTTTTACAAATCAATAAAATAAATACCGAAGAAAATTGCATCGCGAAAAAATTATAACAGTGAAAATATATCAAAGTATACATTTCTACAAATATATATATATTAAAAAAAAAAAAAAAAAAAAAAAAAAAAAAACTATCACGCATCGGGAAACAAGTATAACAAAAACAAATATTAAATAAATGTTCAAAGAAAAAAAACCAATTCCCTTTAAAGAACACTGTATCTATTTCCTGCGAAGGAAAATAAAGGAATTGTTCTTTTAGTTCAATATAAAATAAAAATTTCTGTATCGAAAGAGATAAAAAAATATAAAAAAAATAATAAATAATGATAAAAGTGTTATTGGTTGTGAGTGATAAGTGTTAATAGAAAAGTTGTGAAAACTATTATATCCGAAAATTCAAACTTAAAATTGGGAGTGTAATTAATTAATGTATGAGGTAATAAAGATATCCCTTTAAAGAGTATTAGCTCTATTTTCTTTAAAGAAAAATTAAAGGAGTTTTTATTGCCAAATTAAAATTGGGGTTTTGAAATAAAGAAAAAAAACATAAGTGATAATAAATTTCGTGTATTATTCATCAAGTAAGTTAAGCAATAAGTCTTCACCCCACCCTCATCAGGAGATCGCGGGCACCGAGATCCAGTAGCCAATTCAAGGGTCTGCAACACGGGAACTAGCGCAAGGAAAAATATAAATTTATACCTCAACACTAAAGGTAAGGTAATAATAATTGACTTCACTTCTTTTCCTACTCTAATAACTTTTCCAATCAGCCTCAAAAGTTTAAGAGGAAATAAGGAAGCTATCAAGTCAAAAATCGTATGTATTGATCCGCGCATTTTTGATCTTCATATACCTATAAAGATAACTCTGTTTTTATCGAAATAGAAATGAAAGAAAGTCCACATCGAAACGTATCCCAAAATAAATAAATTAAGGCTTGAACTAAAAATTTGAGCGGAAAATTGCATTGGTTAGTCCGAACGCCTAATCCACGCAACCGAAATAATTAATAAATAATAGTCGGACATAACAAGGCCGTAACTTCGTGGGAAATGGTCGTACAAGGAAGAAAAAAAAGGAAATTGTAGCTCCAAGTGTCTACTTTTTGGATTAGAACTTCAAAAATTCGTAGCGTCAGCGGTTTTTGAGTAATCTTAGAAAAACCAGCGACAATGTTATGTCCGCCGCTTTGATTTAAATTAATTATCCGGGATTTCTCCCTTTGGTAGCGATAGAAAAATTTAACGAGCGATATGGAAGTTGCGGACAACAATAAAGAATACGAGGAAGATTTTAACTTCCTGTATTTATTATTTAATGTGGGTTTTTCGAAAAGTGTGAACCCAAACGCCTTCGAGCTTGGTTACGTTGCCTTTATCACTCGATCAACAGAGAGCAAAGATATTAGTATTGTCTCTCACTTACCTTTAGCTGATTCTTCCTTCTAACACGGCAGGCTTTTATCCCTCCAGAACTTTGCAGCTCACTCGGCCTCCTCCGGATGGATTTGGTTGAATGGACGCGGCTGGGGTTGTAGGATAAAGTCTTATGTGCTATTTTCAAATGAACTCACTAAGTTAAGATTGTGATCGTTTGTCTTTTTTTTATTCAACTTTTCAATTACAGCACTTATACACTATAATTGTTACAATGGATTTCACTTATAAAAGATGTAAAACCATTTAATTGATTATTATTATTTTTAATTATTTTTAATATATGCGTCTTTATTTAGCCTCATAGCTTCCTATGCGCAGATTATCTCGACCCGAGATCGGAAAATAATTACACTTGCTTTTTGTGTCACTGTTCGATCGAGCCGGACTGAATTTTATAATAATTGTAAATAACAAAATAATACTGCTATACGATATGAAAATAGCGGCCTAGTACCTTTATCAATTTACAACTTAACTGAATTTAAATATAAGATAAACCGCAAATAACAAAATAATACCGCTACACGATATGATATCGGCCTAGTACCTTTTGTTAAGGACGGTTACTTATTGCTTTCTCTAGGACAGATTTTTGCAATAAGATTACGGGCTATCAACGCCGTTTACGCGGACCATAGGACTCGAAATTTAAAGATCTGATCAACAACCACGAACCCGTATTACGCGGACCGTAGGACCCGAGATCTGAAAATTTGATCAACAACTAAGGCCCCGAGCCATGGTGTTCAGGCTATTTAAAAACTTTTGATTGATGTTGGATGGGAGTAATTAAATTGTTGTCATTGGTGGAAAATGACGACAAGTTTTTATTTATTCGTCAATCGTTATTGCAAAAATCGTGCTACTTTCATACGCATAAATGGTGGTAAAACTGACGCTGCGTTTTCGCGTGCTTTTGTAAAGAGGAGTTTCATAAATTTATTTATAAAATAAATTAATAAAAAAAAATGAATTGGACATAACAGACAAAAAAATTTTCAAATTTTTTTTACTTTTTTTTTTTGGTCTACGGGTGTGGAGAAATTTTTTTTTGCTTAACCACTATAAGGATCGGATACCTTCATTATTTAGCTTTAATTTCATTTTTTATAGATCTTGATACGTTCACTTGTCGCCGAGATATTGGTCTTCAAATGGAAAAGGATCCTTTTGTCTTTGATTATCGATATCTTAGCAACCAATAATCACACAGAATGTTAATGGTGGGTTTCAAAAACTTAAATAAATTCCCTTGAATGATTAGCCATTGTTTTTTCGAAAAAAAAAATTTTTCCTTTCGTCACATGAATTTGAAAATGCAACAAAAAAAGGGCGTTTGGTGGTTTTTTGGAAAATCAAGCGCTGGATTGAAAATATTGTGGATATCAATAATTTTGAGTGTGCATTTTACAGTTCAATATGCCCACAAAAACTCTACAAAGAGCCAAACTAATCCAACCAGCCGTTTTTTTATTTCACTCGATCGAATTTTTGAAAAAATTAAAGGATCAAGTTTTTTGCTCTGAAAAGTTCATAATCTTTAACAAAATGAAAAAAAAAAAAATTTTCCGAGCCTCGTCCACATTTTCATTCCAAACAGTGCTGAAACTTTCAAAAAATAAAAAAAAATTTCAAAAAAAAATAAAAATTAAAAAAAAAATTTTTTTTTTGTAAACAACTTTAAGAAATTTAAAAGACCATGAAATGCAGCGAAGAAAGCGTTTTAAAAATGATTAGGCGTTAGTCTCTTAAATTTCTGAAAGTTGTTAAAAAAAAAAAAATTTTCAAAAAACAAAAATTAAAAAAAAAAAAATAAAAAAAAAATTTTTTTTTGTAAACAACTTTAAGAAATTTAAAAGACCACGAAATGCAGCGGAGGAAACGTTTTAAAAATGGTTGGGCGTTGGTGTCTTAAATTTCTGAAAGTCGTTAAAAAAAAAATTTTTTTTTTAATTTTTTTTTTTAACCATTTTAGCCAATTTAACCATTTTTTAGCCAATTTAATATGGTGGAAACCTAAAACATGCAAACCTTCTCAATAAGACATTTATAGATAAATCGAGAAAAATATAGATAGCCCGAACTGGGAATCGAGCCCAGACCATGTCGGTATCGCGCTGAGTGCTCTACCAGTTGCGCTATCCGGCACTATACTATATTCCGTTCAATTTGATCCATAACTTATTGAGCCACACCGTCCATCGTACGGTATTACACCAATTTTTAATATAGTGGAAACCTAACACATGCAAACCTTCTCAATAAGACAATTCATAGATAAATTGAGAAAAAGTAGATAGCCCGAACTGGGAATCGAACCGAGACCATGTCGGTATCGCACCGAGTGCTCTACCAGTTGAGCTATCCGGCACTATACTATTGATATCCACAATATTTTCGATCCAGCGCTTGATTTACAAAAAACCACCAAAAGCCCTTTTTTTGTTGCATTTTCAAATTCATGTGACGAAAGGAAAAATTTTTTTTTTCGAAAAAACAATGGCTAATGATTCAAGGGAATTTATTTGTGATTATTGGTTGCTAAGATATCGATAATCAAAGACAAAAGGATCCTTTTCCATTTGAAGACCGATATCTCGGCGACAAGTGAACGTATCAAGATCTATAAAAAATGAAATTAAAGCTAAATAATGAAGGTATCCGATCATTATAGTGGTTAAGCAAAAAAAAATTTCCCCACACCCGTAGACCAAACAAAAAAAGTAAAAAAAATTTTCAAATTTTTTTGTCGTTGGTTTTTTTTAAGATTACTCAAAAACCGCTGACGCTACGAATTTTTGAAGTTCTAATCTAAAAAGTAGACACTTGGAGCTACATTTTCCTTTTTTTTCTTCCTTGTACGACCATTTGTCTCGAAGTTACAGCCTGTTGAAAATCACCCAAAAATATGGAATTTTTTTTTTATCCTTTAATTTTTTCCAGTAGTGTATGTTCTTTCGTTTTATTTGAAAAAAAAGAACAATTGATAATCGATAAAATTTATTAAAACGAAATTTAAAAAAATATAGTTTTTATCATCAAAATCATAATAAATAATAAATAGCTAAAAACCCTCTTTGAAACACGGAGAATTTTGTGGTGTAAATTTTATGTCAAAATATTCAGTAGTTTTTCCGTGATGCGCGTTCAAAAAAAAGACCTGTTATTTTATAGATATAGAATATTCTTATAATGCATAGAGTAATTAATTTATGAGAAACATTATAACCGGGCAGCATTGGTACGACGTGAGAGTGTGGCTCTCTCGCTGTCCTTGTTGGTTTTTGGTCTTTCTCTCTCTCTCGTTACAGCCTGATTGCCGAGTTTGGCTGAGCTAGGCGTTAGACCACAGGGGATGATTCCACGCAGCAGGTGACCGTAAATTGGTCATGTGCGCATAATTAGGTAGGGGTCATCGGAGGTTGGGGCCTAAGACGACTAGATAAAAGAGGCGATTCAAGGGCAGGCAATGAATTTAAGTTCAAGATTTCAATCGAGATTCAAGTCCAAGAGATGGACACTCAAGTCGAAGTGCCGGCAACGACAGCCTCGTCTTTAAATTCGCTTGATTTTGTGAAAATTAAAAATCCTAAGTTAATCTTATATTTTTTATATATAACTGGTTCATAAAACCATATTTCATTAAGTTATTATCTAAGTGAATTGTGTGAGTGCACCCAGGATCAAGTCAGCAAGCCAACATCAACAGTCAAGACTCAGAGAGGAGGTCCACGATGCAGCGTCGTCCGATCCCGCCTGTACGTCGTTGATATAATTCCAGATAAGATTTATGATAAAATTATTATTTTATACTCTCTCTCTTCAACGTAATATTTCACTCTAAATAATTATTTAATTTATTACCCCGTGTCCATTAAATAATTACGTATAAATATATTTAATTGGTTGTCGCTGGACCTTTATAAAATTATAAATAAAGGGGAAATTTGTAAATATTGGGGAATTTGTTAAATAAATTATATATATATATATTTATAAGGCAATTGAGTTTTTTTAAATAAATTTCTTTTATCACCAGCGTCCTTTAGAATAAGCTAATTTCAGCCGCGTGTCCGGTAAAAGCGAGTCGACCCATCTCTGAGATTTATTTCCCGCGTTCAGAACCAGCAATAAAATAATTAAAATCTATATTCATAATTAATAATTAATTATTTAACCGGGAAATTTTGTAACTGTGGTTCGTGGCTACTGGACACGAAGTAGCCAGGGCCCACCGTTATAACATTTTCTTGCTTAAAATTAAAAAAAAAACTTGTTTGGTGCCTACGCGCACGCGCGTTGAGCGTGAGCTAAACTCTTATCACGGGCGTAAAGTAGTGCAGCCAGATCGCGGACGAAAAGTTCCCCTTCCTTCGCATCAGTTTAGCTTCACTCACAGCTTAAACGGTGCTTGGGAAGAGGAACTTTTCGTCCGCGATCTGGCTCCACTGCGTAAAGTATACCGAAAAGTTAGCGGGAGTGCTGACGGGTTAAGCGAGGTTACTATCCATCCGATTTTATTGATGTATACAAAATTTTGAGGGCCTCACTTTGCCCACAGGGGCCCACTTTGTTCCCTCCTCGCCTATTATATAGTGATCACTATAGACAATTATATAGTGAACACTATAAATAAAATTTCGGCCACTCCTCACCTCAATGGAGATAGTAGCGGTGCTTACAGAATTTCGCAGTTAAAAGACAGAGACAAAATATACATAGCTCGATTACTTTTCCAGGATAAAGAAGAAACCTGCATTTATCCCGCACACGAGACTTGTAACGTGTGCATATGGCCACTAGTTTACCAGTCAGCAGTGAGCTAACCCGGCTTCCGTAATATGATACTGGTATAGAGAGACACGGTTGACTCACGTCACCACACCCGATAAAAAATTTTTTTGTCTAATCATATGTAATTATGCATAATCATCTATATATAATTGGATCTAAAAATTGGCCACATCTGATTATATATATATATATATATATATATATATATATATATATACATATATATCTGCGTACATATACTATCTGTCTGCATACAAAATCACCCGGAGTATATGCTAATAGAGATATGGCATTCATCTAGGCAGAAAATATTGTTGGGAGTAGTGTACAACCTGCCTTTATCCTCTACTTTGGATCTTTTGGAAGCCGATTTGGATGACATCATGCCTCATTATGAACATATCATTGTGCTTGGCGACTTCAACGTTAACATGCAGGTGGTTAATCTGAGATCTGATATTTTAATGGAGTTCTGTGGCTGCCTTGGATTACAACTGGTGCACTACGGTCCGACCTATCATACAGTGAACGCGCATTCATGGATAGATCACTGTTTGGTGAATAACCTGGATCTTGTCATGTCATCTAGTCAGTCTGAAGAGTCGTTCCTTGCGGATCATGATCTAATTTCTTTGGTGTACAACTATCAAATACCCGTGCTTGGTCGTAAGATGATGCGGTGCAGAGATTGGAATAGAGTCAGTGATGAAGCTATACAGATTGCCTGTGGTGATTTTTCTGATGTACTTGAAGCGAATAGTGTGGACTCTATGAATAAAAGGTTGCATGATAAACTTAGCGAGGTCATTGAGTTAGTATCGCCACTAAAGGAGATTGAGGTTCGAGAGCAGCCAGCTCCAAGGGTTAACGCCAATATCAAGCTACTCCAGCGTCGACGATCAAAACTGTACAGAGTATATAAAAGGTCAGGTTTTGCCTTCAAAGAGTATGCTGAGATGCGGAAGGTGATTAAGAAGAGAATTATGGAAGCGAAAAAAATCTATTTCGATCATCGATTTCGTGAGTGTAAGAGTGCGAAAAAGTTTTGGAATGATTTTCGCAATTTGGGGCTACCTAAAAGACGGAGTTCGGAACAGTTAGTGCAGTTTGACCCAGAGGAGCTGATTCACTATTTTGTAAAGGTGGCAGGGGTTTATGATTCTGAAATTGACTATGAATATTTGGAACTAACGGCTATTAAGTGTCAAAATGCATTTGTATTGAAGGAAGTAACTACAGCTGATGTGAAAAAGCTGTTATGAGGCTCACATCGAGTTTTTTGGGTCCAGATTACTTTGATATTAAAACTTATAAAGCACTGTTGTCGAGCTTTTTACATTTAATCACAGCTTTGTTTAATAGATCATTATCAGAGGGTTACTTTCCTTCAGCATGGAAACGATCATACGTGTTGCCTTTGCCTAAAGTCCGAAGTCCATTGTCTTACGCAGATTTTCGGCCTATTTCATTATTATGCACGCTGTCGAAGGCTCTAGAGAGGTCTGCGCATGATCAAATTGTTGAATTTTTAACTCGGAATAACAAAATGGATCAATTTCAAACTGTGTTGCGTGATGGCTCGAATACGCAGGATGCGTTATTGAGATTTTACGATGATGTTAGGCGTGACATGGACAACGGAATGGTGACAATTACAGTATTCTTTGACTTCAGCGAAGCATTAGACTCAGTGGTGCACGATATCTTGATTTTTAAGATAAGAGCATTAGGATTCAATGATACGGCGGTGAATTAAGTGGCCTCGTATTTGGTGGGTAGAATGCAGTCGGTCCGTGATAGTGAAGGAAATACGTCTTCGTGGAGGGAAGTTGTGAGCAGAGTGCCTCAGGGTAGCGTGCTGGGTCCGCTTTTATATTCCATATATGTGACTGATTTGGGCAAGCTGTTGAAACAATGTCGGCATCTGTTTTATGCAGATGATTTAGTGGCTTACAGAAGTTGTTCGGTCGCTAATGTCAATGAGTGCGTACAGATTCTCAATGATGAGATTGCTGTAATATCCGAATGGCGTGCTAAGAATAGACTAAATCTTAACTGCTCGAAAATGAAGTCAATGATCCTGGGAACATCTCAGAGAATTAAAATGGCTTGCTCACATGGGATGCCAGTCATCACTCTTGAGGATAATGTAATTGAATACTGCAATTCTGTGAAATATCTTGGTATTATTTTGGAGGAAACTCTGACGTGGAATCAACAGATTGGTGAAGTATGTAGAAGCACAATGAGAGTTTTTGCGCAGTTGAAGATGAATGGTCATGCATTTAATATGGAAGTCAGGAAGAAACTCGTTACAACGCGAATTTTCCCAATTTTTGACTAATGTGCAGCTGTCTCCACGGATATTACTAGCCAGCAGCAGATTAGGCTGCAGCGCAAGCTAAATGTATGTGGGCGTTACATTTTCAAGAGATCAAGGTATGAGCATGTTACTCGTTATTACCAGGATCTGAAGTGGCTTACGCTTTGCACGAGGAGGAAGTTCTTCCTTACCTGTATCATATATAAGGCCTACTATCTGGATCAGAAGCCGCTGCTTACAGATGATCTCGTATGGGAGCCTCATCTCAGGAAGGGAGATGTGCGTCAGGATTTGTTAGTTTTACCCAGGTGCCACACGGCAAAGTATGACAAATCGTTTCTGGTTAGTGCGATACGTATTTGGAATCAGTTACCAGGATATTGTACATCCCAGCTGACGTTGGCTGATTTCCGCAGAGTGTGCTACGAGTACTTCTTGAATAATGACAGTTAATATCTTATTAGTTGTGTGTTGCTTGAGTTACTGTCCTAATAAAATTTATCTGCAGTCCAATGATTTGTTATCGGAGTTTTTTGTGTATTTAGCCTAAAATGAACTTGTATCGATAACTATTCATATGAATTATTTATTCAAGATTATTCTTTATTCTTTATGTTTTATCAATTATGTTTTATGTATACTATCTTCAAATGTATTATTTTGTAAATTGGATGGCCGCTAGGAGTTTAGGCTCTATGACCAATTAAATAAATAAATAAATAATAATAATAATAATAATAATAGTATATGATTATATATAATCATATATGATTATTAGGGTGTGCCATTTCGAGGCGACTTTTTTTTCAACAAAAAAACAGGCTAAAAATTCGCAGGAAGGTGAGAAAAGAAGCCTGTTAAAAGCGGAGCTCTTAATATTAATATTTAGAGGTGCCTGTTTCTAATTTTCCATGTCCCATTTAAATAACATGGGAAAAAAAATATTTTATTTTTTTATTTTTCTAGCTCTGCATTCGCACCTCATATAAATAAGTCCATAGCATAATTTTATAGAGAATTTAACGCTCTACAAAAAAGGTATTTTATCATTTTTTGATACATCCATCCATTCAAAAGTTATTAGAGCTGGAATTCAAATCTATAATAAATTTCCAGATCTTTTTACTTTTCCAGCGAAACTATCAGACTTACTTATCCCAAGAGGGCTAAAGAATCGTTTTAGCAGATTAATAAAAAAATTATGTCAACAAGAATGCACAGGTTCAGAGATATCACAAGACTCATATACTTCTGACTCCAGTATGGACCTACGTGTTTAAGACGGATTCATGGCGAACTGTATTATTTTATACTAAATAGAGAATGAATTATGATTGTTATTCAACTCAAAATTCCATAAAAAATCACCAATCAAAAATTATTCTGCTGCTCGACTGCTTGTTGGTAATGACAACAGTGGCGCGAAAAAGAGAACTAGTGAGCATACTAAAATGAATTTTGAGGAACGACCGGATACATATCCGACAAAAGACATAGTTCATGGAACTATACATGTTCGGAACTACCCACCTCTAATCCCATGTATAATCATGTGTATATATATATATACATATATATGTGCGTATGTGTGTGTGTATGTGTGTGTGTGTGCGTGTGTGTGTGTGAACGCCCAATGAAAAAAGTTTTTGTCTAATTATATATGATTATATATGATCATATATATAATCATACATGAAATTATACATAATTATACATGATTATACATGGGATTAGAGGTGGGTAGTTCCTACTTACCTACAATAATTTGCGTACAAGAAACTAACTTCAAGACCAATCAAACTGCGTCACTGAAAGGTTTGAAATGTTATCAAAAGAACAGAGTCGAGTGTGCTCATGCTAGTGGAGGAGTAGCAATTTTTGTCAGCGAAAGTCTACAAACCAGTGAAATTCCAATCATTTCACCCCTAGAAGTCGTAGCAATCAACGCTAAATTACCGCATAGAATGTGCATATGTAATATCTACCTACCAAACAGCCAAGACATTAATACAGAAGAATTCTTAAACATCGTCAATCAGCTGCTCAAACCACTCATGTTAGTTGGTGATTTCAACAGCCACAATCACTTATGGGGATCTACATACACTGATTCTAGAGGCACAGCTATTGAACAGATCTTAGAAGATCCTGAAATTATTCTTTTAACCGATGGTAGAACAACGCACTTTTCTGCAAGGTCCGGCAACGAAACAGCTATAGACCTCACCTTTTGCAGCAACAGTATTGCCAGTAAACTACACTGGAATACTCTAAAAGATTTGTATGACAGCGATCACTACCCCATTCTGATCGAAATTGAAACTAACTTAAACACTCTCGAAAACCTGCACACAGCAACCAAATGGCAGTATAATCGAGCAGACTGGAAGGCATATACCATCCACGCAGAAAAGCTAACCAGCAAGCTCCCGCAAATAAATCCTGACAAGTCAATTGATTATCTTATGGAAAAGTTCACAGAGGCACTAAGTCAAGCTGCAGATTCAAGTATCCCCAAATATGAATTAAAATCGAAACGTAAGTGGAAGAAAGTACCTTTGTGGAACAAAGAATGCGAACAGGATATAAAAAACAACAAAAAAAGCTTTCAACAGACACAAAACACATAATACAGATATCAAGCTCTTAAAAGAATAGATTTCTGATTGATTTTAAGAGCTTCACATTGAAATGCAAATAACTTGTGAACAATGCGGAATATCAAAAAACTTTATTTGTTATAATTTGTAAAGAAGAAAATTATATACAAAAAGTTCTTATGACATTTTTCGATAAGACTGATAGTTTCGTCGGAAAAGTGAAGAAATCTCAAAATTTACTATAAATTTGACTTGAAGCTTGAATAACTTTCGAACAGTGGGATTTATCAAATAATGATAAGAGACTTTTTTTATAAAGTGTTCGATTTCCTACAAAATTATTAACTGCGCATAAAAATCCGTCGATTGGTTTGTGAGCTAGAAAATTCTAAAAAAAAAAAAAATTTTTTTTTGCCGTATTATTTAAATGGACAATAGAAAAATAGATTGAGGCAAACCTTAATATCACTATTAAGAATTCGGATTGGTATCAAAATTTTTATTTTTAGTTATACTTTCAATTTTCAGACACTATAAACAAACAATTTATTGTTTTTTTTTTTATATATATAGGTCATTCCATGTCAAATCGACCAATGGTTGGAATCGACTCCTTTTGATTTGGACGAATTTCGGTCAGAAGTTTCCTATTACCATATAACGCAATTCTGCCAAAGGAAAAAAATTTGAAAATTTTTCTTCAAATGTTATGCAAAACTCTTAATTTAAAAATACAGAAAGAAAAGAAATTTTATTTCGTAAAAAAATACTTTTCTTTCGAAATTTATACGCAAAATAAGTAAGATATCAGAAATCTTTTTAAAACACCTTACTGCCCTGACGGTTTTAAATCAGCCTGGAAACACCCTGGGAGTGGACATACGGTGGAATTACGGTGGATCCAGGGTGGTTACAGGGTGGGTTTGTGCCATTTTATCACCGTGTATACACGGTGGTTACATGGTGTTTCCACGATGGTAACACGGTGTACCCACCCTGATTCCACGGTGTATTCACCGAGATTCCACAGTGTATTCACGGTGATTACGCAGTGTACGTGGAATCACGGTGGGTACACCGTGTAATCATCGTGGAATCACGGTGAATACCGTGTAATCACCGTGGCATCACGGTGATAAAATGACAAAAAAACCCACCGTGTAACCGCCGTGGATCCACCGTGATTCCATCGTGTTTCCGGGGTGTTTCCAGGGTGAATCAAAACCGCGAGGGTGATTATACATAGTATATACATTCACCATATAAACATGTACACGTAATAAAATCCGGAAATTACCTTTACGTTAAGTATTTCAATTCAGTATTGTTTCAAGCTTTATCACTTTTTTTTTTTTTTTGGAGAGAATTCAATTTTCTACAAGACCATGTACTTTGATTTCCGAAAAAAAATTTTTTAAATACTTTTATATATAAAAAACAAAAAAAAAATTTTTTTTGCATGTAATTCAAATGAGAAAATTAATATTCGTTGAGATTTTAGTAGGATTGAGCTTTTGAGCTGTTCTTTTGGGAGGATTTTTCTAATACCTAAGACTAACTTTTAAGACCATAAGGCTTGAAAAAAAAAAAATGTTTATTTTGGACTCTAATATACATATATTAGATTGGTCCAAAAAATCGACTATTTTTTTTACTTCGATACTGTGAAAACATTATTCCTGATGACAGAAAAAAAATTATTGTGCAAGTTTGAGTCCTTAATATTGATATTACGAGGTGTATCGTTACGACTATTTGTTTTTTGACAGAAATTTCATTTTTTACCCAAAACTCGTGGATCATCTATCTGAATAATTTAAGTAATGTATGTTCTTGTCACGGCTGCTACATTCAAAAATTTTTAATTTTTTTTTTTCTATCTCTTCCAAGATAAGTACACACTAAAACCTCCTGTACGTAAACCTTTTTATGTATAACGCCAACTTACTGACGCCAGAAGTCGTACCGGACAAATATACCTACCTGAGCGTTGTCAACGCTTTACAATTAAGTCGTATTGTACTAATGGACCACGCGTATTATATATTTCTCTTTCTGGAAATTTCACCATTTTTACTTAACGTACTTTTAAAATTTATGTATCCGTTCCCATTTAACTAATCTAAGCATAGAAGCGGTAGTCTTATTTGATTTTTTCATCTTAAACCTATAGACCACCCAACTCATGCGCACCTGCATGTGATTCTTGGAAATTAGAGAAAGCTAATGGAAATCTCCAAATTTATGGTTTCCTACACGAGCATGCTCAGCGACAGAGTGGCGCCAGGTCATCAGCCTACTTTAATAGTCAAAATCTGTTTCCCAGGGATCACACGTGTGCATGGGCCTAGAACTTTCGGGCGAGTCCGAGTCCTCTCGTATGGGAACCTGGTTACCACCACTTTTCATATGCGAGGATCATATAAAAAGCCCATGGACTTTAGCTCATCAGTTCTTTTGGGAATCAAACTCTGAACCTTACCGAACTCCGGACACTTGACGGTGTTCGTGGCTAGAGGATTGATATCCCGATTGAGCATTCGGTCACGTGAGCCCAGATCATTGGATCGGTCCTTGATCGTCGTAAGCACTCGTATAATCGGTATATTATTTTCTACTAGCTTCAGAAGCATAATCAACGCGATATTAGCGTATAGCATCCGATCACGTGAGCCCAGATCGTACGATTGGTCCTTGATCGTTGTAAGTCGTGAACTAATATCAACCGTTTAGCACCGGTACAGCATTGATTATCTTCATCTTATTATAATCCATTTAATTTCATTCATTTTATTATTTTTATATTGAAATATACCACGAGAAACGTGGAGAATCAAAGAATATTTTACCGCGATAAATGCGAAGATTTTAAAGAATATTTTACCGCGAAAAGGCGAGGAATTTGAATAATATTTGGAAATATATTTTTTTTCCGCGAAAAATACGCGAAGATTTTATAAATTTATATTACCGCGAAGACGCGAAGAATTTGAATACATTGAAATTATTTTACCGCGAAAAGCGCGAAGACCTTCATTTTAATTTAACCTACAGAGATTTAAAAAACGCATAACCATTGAAGCTTATACAACAAGGTAGACTAAATAAATAAATAATTCGATAAATTTAAAATCACATTAATTGACCGCGAGAACGCGTCGTGAATAAGTGTCCTGTGTAACTGCTGACAGTCTTGACACCTCACCAAAACCTGTTTAGGGTAAGTTTTTGAATATTGTAACCATTGTTTGGTATTTTTATTTTTATATACTCTGAAATAATTGTAACCCATATGCATGAAACATTTGCTTTTATATTTACTATTCTTAATATTGCCATTTGTAACCCCTTTTGTATTTTGAGAATATTGAGTCATTTAATAAATAAATACTCGTTAACATAAAAAATTTGAAAAACATTATTTATCAGACAATTTTACTTTAACAACGAGATAATAGCTTCACGAGGCTTTTCGGCGACCCACCTTCCTTTATCCCTTATTTTACTACCTGTCTAGCCGCTCAGACCGATAGTTCACAGTAGGGGGTACACAATCTTACGTTTACCGCTCGACGTTTGATTGTGAAATTAGATCAGTCACATAATAAATTGGAAATCGTTTTGGGTTTTATCAATATTGTCTTCAACAATATTGTGTGGGCGCGAATTAAATATAAAATAGAATAAACTGAGCATTTGGTCACGTGAGCCCAGGTCATAGGATCGGTCCTTGATCAATGTAAGTACCTTTTTATTCACTATACTTTATACGAATATCGTACCTACGCCCATCACGATCTCCAATCGTGACATTCTTAAAGGAAACTGAATTCTCTACGAAAAATCTCTCTTAGTAAATTGACGTTAAACGAGCTGGTTCCTTGTAACCGTGCCTTAAATAATGATTTGTTTTTTAAAGTCGTTTTTCTGTTTTGGATTTTTGTAACTACTAGAAATATCAAAAGTTGTTCTAGTCCAGTTATCTATTTTTAAGGAAATTTAATGTTCTATAAAAAAGGTCTCTTAACATTTTCTGCTAAATTCACTCCTTCAAAAGTTATTCAAGGTTGAAGTTGACTCAAAACGACTTAAATAACTTGAACAGTGCTGCCAAAACGTACGATATTTTTACCCCTTCCTGAGGTGATGTTATGTCCTCAGGTGCCTCTACCTGTTAATTAATTAGTGAACTTGAGATACATAAATAGGCGCGCATATACCCTGATAGCCAAGTTGGCGAGAAACTGACGAGAAACTTGCAGCCGCAACTGGAACCAAGTTGATCGCCAACAGTTGGTACCTCCAATAGTTGATGGACATTTTCTGAGAAAGTTGGTGGCAAAAGTTGTAAATCCAAAAAGTTGACTATCACTTTCTGAGAAAGTTGGTGGCAAAAGTTGCTTGCAAAAGTTGGTGATCATAAGTTGACGGTAAGTTTACTTTCAATTTCCTCAGAAACTTGCATTCCAGTTGCGGCTCCATACTGCCGCCAACTTTCTGAGAAAGTTGGCGGTAACTTGTAGCCAAAAGTTGCAAAAGCTGAAGTTGTCGATAACTTGTCGTCAAGTTGGTCGGAAACTAATGAATGACCAACTTTTTCTCGATCAACTCGTGTTATCAGGGTAAACTCCATTTGAAATGTATATATTAATACTTATTGCGTTTTATCAACATTTGGTCAAAAATTTAAATAATAAATCGTCGTGGCACATACTTATTAAATAACATATTTAGATTATAAAAATTGAACAAATAGATAAGCGAATCTTTATTTTATATTCAGAGAAATATAAATACGGTTTGAGTGGTTTTGGAACGTTTCCTGTCACCCGATACTTAAAACCTAAACAAAACACACGCATAAAAATCATGAATAAGCCCTTGTTCTATAGTTAACAGTAAATATGGTTATAAACAAATGCATATTCTATAAACAAATAAGAAAAGAAAATATATAATTAATAAATGTTATTTATAAATGAAATCTATATCACAAGAACTTAACTATTATTGTTAATATATAGTTCTATATTAAACAAAGAGTGATTCGTTTAATAAATGAATTGATAGAAATATTGAAATATAGCATTACAATAATTATAATGATGTTTCACGATAAATGATAATGTCAATTGTAACGAATAACTAAAAACAGAGTAATTATAGAAGAACACACCTCTGATAGTCTAGAATATTTAACTGGAAGATTGTATCCAAGTACAGGAAAATAGAATATAAATAATATAAGTAATAAAAAGACGTAGAATGGATAAAGTAAAGAACGTAAATGTATAAGCTTATATCTCAAATTTGTATTAGCAGAGATAGTCCATTGAAAAGTTACATTTTGGGTTGCGTTTTTTAGAGGACGCAATTTTATTTTTTTGATGTGTAGGGGGGGTCAGTGTAAAGCTAAAACCAAGTTTGTGGGGTCGCCACCCTTGTCCCACGGCCGCCATCTTGAAAATAGGGGTTGAAATAGTATTTACGATATATCTCTTAAACTATTTATTTAAAAAAAAAAATTTTGTTAACACTTTTTGTTGCAAATTGAATTCTCTACAACTTTGGTCCAGTAACTTTTTGTCGTAGAACTATAAATAAAAAAGTTATAAGCAAAAATCTTCAGAAATTTGCGAAAAAAATTTATATTTTTCGATGTAACTTTTTTTCTTATCATTTTACGAAAAAATGATATCCGACCATTTTTGTACATCGTTATTTGAGGAACAACTTTTATTCGCATCATTTTTTCATTAAGTCAATAACTTTAGACACGATTTAAACTTCAGTGATAACTATATTCTTTTCATTAGCATTTAGACTTTTTAAGCGTGCTTTTTCTATTAGTTCATCATGAGTGATTGTTTTATTCGTAAAAAACCTTTAGGTGAAAATAAAATAAGAACTGTGAAGGCAAAAGGTGTAAAAACTTTACTAGACCGAGCTGTAGCAAAAAATGATGAGGTTCCAGCGGCTCCAGTAGTTTATCTTCAGTTTCAGAAACTGCAGTGCCAGATTTTGATTTTGCGAACAATTGTTTCATTTGTGCCAAACCGGTTCAGGATCCAAATGTTTCGCGTACAAGCCGACAACCGCGGGTTTGTATTGTACGTAATGAGAGTACAAAAACAAGTATTATGGACCTTATAAACAGATGTTCTGATGACGTTGCAATGGACATTGCTAATCGCATAGCTAATATTCCCAGCTTAGTGGAAGTTGGAGCAAAGTATCATAACAACTGCAGTAAGCAATTGTATTCCAAAAAATTGTTGGTCGAAAATAAAAAGGATGAACGCAAAAATAATATTGACGCAACAATGGCGGATGTTTTTTCTTACTTGCATGAAAATAGTGAAGAGCGTCAATTTCTCATGACGGATTTAATGAAATCGATTACAGGAGAGTACATTCCCCAGAAGCATACAATCATTGAACGATTGAAAGCAAAATACAAGGATGAAATTGTATTTTTTAACGAATCCGGTCACGATTGTATAGTCTGTTTTAAAGGGTTCATTTGTTACGTCCTGGTTGATGTTTTGGCGCTGGCGTGGTTGAGCGGTCGATTTGAATTGGACGTAATGAGAACTTACATATAATTATAAATAATTATTTAGTAGGGGTTGAACAGCCACCATTCGGTGGTTGAAATAAACTGGTTATTATTTTATATCTCAATCCGATTTATTCAATTGTAAAAGAATAATTTCAATAATGTGAAAATATACAATTGAATCATTTATAAATTGTTAAAGTTCGTCTAACAATAACTTCGAAAGGGTGAGAAAGAAGTTTAGTATTTAGTATTGAGCCTGACTGCTCTCTATGATTCTATATTTCAGACTGACTTCTCTTGATCGAGAAAAACTAGAGTAAGTCTCTTATCAATACGAGGCGCTTGGGCATCAGGCCCGCGCATCGTTCGATATAGAGGGGTGGATCGTGATAAGCAATATTCTCGAATGATCCATTCTCCGTTCTCACGCTTTCTCCGTTTTTGTTATTAACAAATGAGTCACTTATCTATGAACAAAAGTTATCTTAGAACAAAATAGATGTTTGTGCAGCTGCACGTCTCGAGGATTTACTCGAGGCGTCAGCGTTTATTTATACATAACAAATATTAAGAAAAAAAATAACTTTATCAATATGTTTCAAATATTCTAAATAATATCATATTATTTTATGTTCTATTATTTTATATTATTATGTTATGCTATATTATTATATTATATTATATCCTATAATATAGAGTAACTTATTAATTATGCAACTTGCTAAATTATCAATATACATCTTAGTTAATTAGTTAGGTCCCAGATCGGTCTCTTAATAATTAGTATTTAAAAATAGTCAGAGACATCTGATGAGCAGGCTGGGACGTAACACATTTATAAAATTATATCAAACAAACCGCCTTCTCAAAATAAAAAATCATGTTCGTGAACAGAGATTACAAATAGTTAGAGATGCAGCTGCTATTATTTTGGAAGATATTCGTTCACAGTGTTACGAGACAAAGGAGTATCCACCTTCTGATAGTTTTCTAAAAGATGTTAATACTCTAATTCCCGAAACTTTATCAGTTTTATTGAAAGGAATTATTTGCCAATCTAAACGCAAGTCACTAAATGCAGCGGAAAGAAAGTGCGCATCAATTGCTCACTCTATCATTGCAGCAACTCGACCTGCTTCATTTATTTCTTCTCTGCTACTTGGAGTTGGATCTTTCTTGTATAAAAAGTATGGCTCCAGTAATCTTATTGATGTCTTTTCATCGTTAGGATTCTCCGCATCCTATTATGCCATTTCATTATTCGAAGATTCTTGTGCTTTTCGTCCGGCGCGTAATATCTTACCTCATGCTTTTTTTCAGTTTGTTTTTGACAATGCTGATTTCAATAGCAATACAATTGATGGTAAAAATACTTTCCATGCGATGGGTGGTATTCAATGCGTTACACCTTATAACAGTATCGAAAGTGATACCAGTTTACCACGAGTATCCAAAAAAATACCTGCTTCATTTAAATCTACACTTGGATTAATTCCTCTTTCATCCTACTCAAAAGGCAAAACCGTTGGTCTCAGTAAAATAAATGTTTCAGTAATTGAAAGGGCCACACAATCGACCAAACAAATTGTTCCTACACCTTGTGATTTTATGTGGCTGTATGGTAAATGGTCATGCACTGTGAATATCAGCGGATGGAATGGATTTATGATCGAAGCAACTGCTGAAAAACCTTTTGAAAGAAGTAGAATTATATGTTTGCCATTTATAAACGCTCCGCCATCAGATTATGATACAATTTTAACATCTCTTTTATTTTCTATTGAAAAATGTAAAGCTTCCAATCAAAAAACATGCATTGTGACATTTGATCAACCGCTATATTGGAAAGCTCGAGACATTACAGCCGCTGCTGATCCTAATATCGATCTATCGAAGGTCGTAGTTCGATTAGGTGGATTCCATTTGCTCATGTCGTTCATAGGCGCGATTGGATATATCATGTCTGGTAGTGGACTCGAAGATATCTTCAAATTAATTTATGCTGAGAACTGCGTACAGCACATAATGTCTGGACATGCTTATGGTAGGGCTGTACGTGCTCATTTGCTAGTGCACTTATCAATAACAAAAATAGTTATGGAATCAATAGAATTTACAGAAGAAGAGCGAGATTTTCTGGATGATAATAGTACTGATATTGATAGAACAAGAATTTTTGAAGCTATACATAATCCTCAATTCCAACAAATAACTACCAAATTTGAGGAGGCTTTGAACATGCTGGAAAGTAAAGGACCAACGGCAAAATTATGGGTTCAATATTACAGACTGGTCACTCTTCTGAAACATTTTATAGAGGCAGAACGCTCCGGAAATTGGTCTTTGCATCTAAAGACTATCAGAAACATGCTCCCGATTTTCCACTCAAGTGGGCATTTCTTGTATGCCAAGTCTAGTCATCTATATTTGCAAGATATGCTGAATCTTGAGAAAATTATGACTCCTGACGAATTTCACTCTTTCACAGCCTTAGGCTATTTTACTATTAGACGAACGGATGAATTTTGGAGTGGGATCATGTCTGATCAAACTATTGAGCAGACTCTTATGAGAATGTTTAAATCATCGGGAGGATTAACGCACGGCCGTGGTATTACTGAGAGTACGCTGGCATCGTGGACCCTTGGAATGATACGTCTACAAGATGTTTGTGAACAAGTAACAGAATACTGCAACCTTTCAATGGATACTTCAGAACAACATATTGATTACCGAGATTCACGCATAAAACGTGACAACGAAGATCTTGAAAAAATAGATATGTAACGGGGTAAATTTGTATTTACCGCGTTCAATTAAGTTTAAAATAAAATCTATTATGCGCACTGTCGGTCATGTGACATTACCACTTCGGGTATTCCGGGTAGGTAGCGACTAGTCGTCCGGAAATGAAAATTTCACTTGCTCGACCGTCGACCCCACCTAGAGTTAAGTAGGAGTGGAAAAAGGACAACTATAGTCAAGAGTGAGCGAGCAATTAAAAACGGGGACCGGAACGAGAATCGGGCATTAACCATCGGGACGTCCGAATAGAGAGGTGGAGACAAAGTAACCAGACAACCGACGCCATACAGACGCCGTTATATTAATTAACCAGGTTAAAGGAGAGTGAGGGAGAAAGAAAGAAAGGAGAGAGAGAGAGAAAGTAAAAACAGAGAGAGAGACGGAACCAAAAATTAGACCAGACAATTACGAGAACAAGGAAATTAATCAGACAAAACCCGGACAGAGACACGACGGAAAGATCTGGAGATTTTTACTGGAGAGGTATTTATAAAATTTATTCCAGGCGGGAAGCCGGAAAATTTTATTAAATACTTGGCATACGTTAATATCGTCGCGCCTAAAGAAAATCCTCGCGAATTAAATTAATTGCAAAAGTAAATTAATAAATTACATTTGGATAATTATAAGATTTAGTAATTAATTAACTCCAGGCAGGTAGCCGGAGCCATTGCGTGTATAAAATATTTCCAGGCAGGTAGCCGGAATTCTTCTAGAAGTTTCCAGGTGGGTCGAGTGACGCGCGCACCGGAACAGTCGAATCTAGTCATAGACGCTAGTCCATTAGTAATTACTTATACATAAAATTTAATAAAATAATAAATTAAGAAAATCAATTAAAATTGTCTCGGGAAAATAAGAGAAGTCCGTGGTCGAAGACGTTATAAAATTAAGTAGGAAATTAAGCAATTAAAGAAATTATAATTAATTAAAAAGAAGGCAGAATTAAAATAAGAATAATTATCGCGGTGATAAAAGTACCTGAAGTAACGTGGTATTAAATTAATGAATCAAGGTCGTGTTATTAAGAAGGTTGTGATATTAAAATAAGTGATAAGAAAATGAGAAGGAAATAGTACTCAATAAATTAGGAAAGGAAAATCTATTAATAAATTAATTAAAAATTATATAATTCTCTAAATTAATTAAATTATTAATTGCGGAAAATTAATTTAAGAAGTGCGTGAAGAAAAGTCCAGGGGACTCGAGTGCAGTATGAGTGTAGGAAATAAATTTTTGAATGTGTAATTAGTTAAGAAATAATTCGGGAGGTAACCGATTTTAATTATAAGTCCAAAGGTAGTTGGCAACGTTTTAATCATTGTGCGTGTGAGTGTGTGGTAATGCCAAAGGTAGTTGGCTGTTTAGTGAAATATTAGTAATTAAGTGTCGCGAAGGTTAAGCGATTTTTAATCATTGTGTGTGTGAGTGTGTGGAAATGCCAAAGGTAGTTGGCTAATTTAGTAATTAAGTGTCGCGAAGGTTAAGCGATTTTTAATCATTGTATGTGTGAGTGTGTGGAAATGCCAAAGGTAGTTGGCTAATTTAGTAATTAAGTGTCGCGAAGGTTAAGCGATTTTTAATCATTGTGTGTGTGAGTGTGTGGAAACGCCAAAGGTAGTTGGCTGATTTTAATAAAATTATTGCGGGTAAATAAATAAAAGGTTATAAGGTTCAATGAAGTTATAAAGGTTATAAGGTTTTATGTTAAGGTCAATTAATGTCATAAGGTTTAATGTTATAAGGTCATAAGGTTCTAAGGTTTATAAGGTTTAATGTTATAAGGTTTATATAAGAAGTTATAAGGTTTAAAAAGGTATAAAATAAGGTTTATAAAAAGGTTATAAGTGAAGTTAAAATTATAAAGGTCAATTAGGTCATGAGAAAATAAAAAGGTTTAATTGGTGAATTGAAATAGTAAATTATTTATAAGTTATCCTTCCTCATCCTTCTCTTACAATTAAATAAAATTACACCGACCCTGATGATCTAAGATCCGGTTCTGGGAGGCCGTTATCACTTCCAGTGGCGCCCTTAAAAAGGTAATTTAAGGACGACCAGAGTAACAGCATAGCCCTGTTATATTTGGCGCCCAACATTTGAAAACCCCGTAATTAATTGTAAGAGAGGTTGAGGAGTTAATTTATAAATTAAAGACGTGGAAAAAAATAAATTCATAGTAGCGTGGCGTGAGAAAAAGAAAATTAAAAATAGTGCGGCGTGGCATCGGATAAAATTCATGAAAATTTTGGAAAGAGAAAAAATTGAGTTTAAGTTAAAATTTGAAAACTTTGAGTGTGTGATAAATAATTTGAATAGAAAAAGTATTGGATAAAATTAGGTAGAAAAATATTGAAATTAAAATTTACAAAATACTGAAAATATTAAGACTGAAATAACTGTGATAAATAATTTTAATAATTAAAAGTAATAATAATTAAAATATTACATGAAATAATTAGTAAACCGATTTCGATAATTATTCTATAAAATAATTTAGTCATAAAATTTACTTATAATTTTCAGTATAAAATAATTAAAACAAAATCACAAGAAAAAATTATAAGTAAAATAATTACCGACTTAAAATATTACCGGACGTGTCACGATTCTATATTTAGAATAATCCTCAAACTCGAAAATAGAAAGATTAAAATTACTTGGTAATAAAACCGTAAATAAACGATTAAGTTCTGTCAAGAATAAAACTTAAAATAAATCCGCCAGTAATTTGTTGTGATAAATTAATATTAAATAAAATATTTATACAAGTGAAATTATAAATGGTGATTATGTTCAACCAAGAAGAAGATTCAGAAATGGCTGGAGGACGTAGGTTGTCAGCAGGTAGGGGAATTAACCGCTCGACAATTACATCAAATCCTGGTGCATCAGTAAGATTAACAACAGTCACAACAGTCACTACTTGTACCAGAACAACGCCAACAGTTACAACTACAACTAGTACGGTTACAAATTCACTGACATTGGATCCACCACCGCCATATCCAATACTTACAAACACACTGCTAGGAAATCACGGGACGATCGGAACCGCAGATGGATGGAATTTTCCACCCAGAACGCAGGTGGGTGATCTCCATAGGCAGGAGAGAGTAGTTGATAATCAAATGGATTTTGCTGGAAGTCTTAATCATCTTCAGGACAATATTCCATCAGATATGAGACGTATATTTAATCGTATGGACAATAGTACACAGCAAATACGTCGAATGTCAAATAATCAACGTAATATAAATGAAGAAAATGCTGTGACGATTAATCAACTGTCCCAAATGATGAGAGAGCTCATAGACCAACAACGGGAAATTAACAACAGACTAAATTCACGTGATAATTCATGGCGATCAAATTCACCAGTGGATTGGAGAGCAGCTGAGTTCCAGCTTGGTGGTGCAAACATTTCCCTGATGGGTCAACGTTTGGCGAGGGGGGAGTGCCCAGCTGCTCATAGACCTCAGAGCTTGGGTCCCCAACAACACCAACATCAGCCACAAGCTCAGCAAAATAATCATCGTGATCCATCAGTGGCAGATCGTATCAATTATCTGCAAGAACAATTACGTCAACTTCAAATGGGACAACAAGGCCAGATTCCAGTGCCAAATAACGACCAGGGAGGTCGAGTAGGGATTCAACCCCAGGTAGACGGTCATCTCCACGACATACCGGGAAGACCCGCTCAGAATCCAGTCTTCCAACAAAACCAAGGCAGGAATTTCGACGACAGACGATGGAAGGATATTTTGCAGAGTCTGAAAATGGGAAATTTACATTTTCCTCAGGAGAACATGACTGTAAATGATTTCTTGTATGCTGCTGAAGCCAGAGCACACCGTGAAGGTTGGTCCGAGTGGGATTTGCTCAAGGCGATGAGTTATATACTTCAAGGAGCTGCAGCACGGTGGTTTGACGCAAACTATCTGCGCTGGGAAAATTACATCCAATTTAAGACGGAATTTAGAAAAGCTTTCGGCAGCTCAGCTACAGACCATCAGATTATTATGGAAATCAGTAAGATGCGGATGAAACCTGGGGATAACGTGACTGAGTTTGTATTAAAAATCCAGCAGAAGTATCAGTCAATGCAGATACCCCCACCAGTATCGGAACAAGTCGCCTCTATCCGTAATCATCTGACAGATGAGTTACGTACTCTGGTATTCGCCAGATCAGTCTATACGTATGAAGACCTATTAAATGCGTTACATGAAGCTACAAGGTGCATAGAGGAGGCTCAACAACCGACTGCTGTCGTGAATAAAACTGTAAAATTTCAAGATAAAACCAGATTTAATTTGATACAATCTCCGTCTGATGAAGCAGTTTATGAAGAAGATGAATTGGAACCGTCCAGATGTAATCTGATGGTTGCACCACCACCAGCAACTTATAACAACAGATATGGAGTGCAAATGAGGAATAATACTAATTATTACCGACCTCAAAATTACCAATACAACAACAGACAGCAACAACAAGTTAGACCTCGTCTGATTCAGGAGCCAGGAAGGTTATCCGGCTTTAATCAGAATCCAGTAGTCGCTCCAAGATACAACAGACCGTGTTTCAACTGTGGAGTTCCAGGTCACGTTTTCGAGGTATGTCAAAACCCCAGACAGGAAGTCTGTAATATTTGTTTTGAAGTTGGTCATACCCGCAATAATTGTAACTTAGCGGTTTATAGTAATGATAATAGACCAAATGCTTCAACCTCACCTGACAATCCACCTCAAGGACGTCAGGAGAACAATAATGTACCTGAAGACAATCGAAAAAACGATTAATACCTGGACCGAATTCCCCGTCGGCTCAGGATAATTTTGGAGTAACTAAGGGGTTAAATAAACCAAAACAAGATAATAAAATTAACCGGCAAGAGGTTGTGCAGGTAGTTTCACCGCACTATTCTCAACCAGGTAGTGTAGCTCAACCTGATGACCGGAATGATATATCGCAGGTAGGTTCGCCGCGATACTCCATTCCAGGTAGTGACTTACAATTATCTACCATGTCCGTGAAAACGATATACGTAGAGGATATAATTTCATTAACTCAAGCAGACCTGTCAAGTAATTCTACAGAAATTATTAATCAATTAATTCAATTTTTAGAAGATCCAAATTGCATCGTTGAAGATCTCAATCAAGCAGACGAGAATATTAATCTGAATTCAATTACATCTATAGAAGAACCAGATGATGATGAACCGGAAACCCAATGGGAAGATGAATTTCAACCTGGATTGGAACCAGTTGATCTCGACTTCAATGTATCGTTACCGCGTCCTCTGGAACTAGGTAGTTCTTTTAACCAGTCTCCAGACTCGCAGGTAGCGGATACATTTACAACGTCTACATCTCGAGAAGCTTTCATTCCTGGAATTCTTCAAAATAAATCATTGTCAGCTGCTCAAAAATACCGTCTAGCGGAAAGAAAAATTTTTATTCCTGGTTCAGGTCCGAAGCCACCAGAATATACAGCAAGAATACCAGTATCACTTTGGATTTTTGGTATAAAACTCAATGGTATCCTGGACACTGGCAATGAGAGATCCTACATCAATGCAAAAGTATATGAAGACATCAAGGAGTACGCGTCAGGTGAATTAAGACCTGATGATACACAAAAGCGAGGTGTTTTACTGGCCAATCATACTTTGTGTAAAAGCCTTGGCGGTGCCCCGTTTATTATACAGATAGGATCGGTCGCTGGTGAACAATACTTAAGTGTACTTGAAGATCTTGGACATTCTGTGGTCCTAGGAATGGACTTTGCATTACAATTTGGAGTCATTATAAACAGCAAAGAGAAAACTTGGCAGTTCAGTGGTCATCCTGAAATACATCAATTTGAACTTATATCATGTAAAGAAAATTCGTCGAGGTGCTTATCAATGACAGCTGATGAAGAATCAAATTTCAAAAATTTTATCAAAACTGAAATGGAAAAATTTGAAGCGATGCCGAATCAAGGATTAACTAACATCATCGAGCACGAAATTGTCTTGAAACCTGATGCTAGACCAGTCAGGATTAAACCATATAGACGCAGTCCTGTGATCAACGAGGAATTAAATCGGCAAATCGACGAGTTACTTGAGAAGAAATTTATAAGACCAAGTTACAGTGTTTGGTCGTGTTCACCGGTCATGGTAGCTAAACCCAACAACACCTGGAGATTTTGTGTAGACTATCGGCCTATTAATCGAGTGACAATACCACCAGCTCACCCGTTACCTAATATGTTACGCATATTGAGCGCATTACACGGTGCAGTTTATATAAGTACTATGGATTTAAAAGAAGCTTTCCATCAAATCCGCATGGCAGTTGCGTCGATTCCTCTCACCGCTTTTTCTGTGGAAGGACGAGGGCAATTCGAGTGGTTACGGATGCCGTATGGACTAGTAGGTGCTCCAAGTACTTTTCAAAAAGCTATGGATGAATTGAAAGAAAGATTCCATAAAATTCTAGTTAATCGAGAATTACCGACGAAATGGGCCGAACAAGTCTTTGCATATTTAGATGACTGGATAGTCATCAGTGAAACATTAGAAGAACACAAAAGAATCTTAAGTTTGGTGTTTGAAGTTTTTAGAGATGCTGGGTTACTCATAAATCCCGAGAAAAGTAAATTTTGTCGACCTGAAGTTAAATTTCTTGGATTTGTTGTAAATAAAGATGGTCTGCATACGGATCCAGAGAAAATAGCACCAATAATTAATTATCCACGGCCAACAACCAGAAAGCAACTACGCAGCTTCTTAGGACTAGTCAATTGGTATCATCGACATCTTCAAAATGTAGCAAAGGCTCAGGGTCCTTTAAATAAATTGACTGGAGTCAACACCGAGTGGAAGTGGGGAGATCTGGAAGAAGAATCATTCCAGCGTTTAAAACGAGCTCTTATCGACGCTCATCCGTTATCAGTACCCAAGGCTGGACTCCCGTATTATTTATATACCGATGCCTGTGATACAGGACTGGGAGCAATTTTAGTTCAACGAGATCCAGAAACTCAAAAAGAATTTCTGATCATATGTCTCAGTCGTCAACTCAAGGGTGCCGAGACTCGGTATACTACCACTGAAAAAGAGTGCCTGGCTGTCGTATGGGCGGTTCGCAAGCTTCGCTGTTATCTTGAAGGTACCCCGTTCACTGTCGTCACAGACCATGCTGCGTTAAGATGGCTGCATTCATTAAGAGATCCGAATGGCAGATTAGCTCGTTGGGCCATGGAGCTATTGTCACACCAAATCACTATTGAACACCGTAAAGGAACAGAAAATGAAGGTCCCGATGCATTGTCTCGTATTTATGAAGATTTTGTTCCGGAAAATTGGCTGGGAATCAAAGAACAACTGGGTTCGGATAGTTGCCTGCATTTACAAGTGTCAAATTGGTATGCTGTAAAATTCAACAATGTGCGTCGCAATCCAGGAAGGTATCCGGATTGGCGCATTGTTGAAGACAGACTTGAATATTATCGTCCAGACCCGTTGAAATCTATCGTTGGAGATGATAACGCATGGAAGACAGTTTTACGAGATCCTGAAGTTCAACAAGTACTCCAAAAACATCATGAAGACCCAGATGCTGCACATCTAGGGAGGGAAAAAATGTATGAGCGAATAAAAGTCCAATTTTATTGGCCTGGTATGTATCAAGACGTCGAAAGTTACGTGGAAGCTTGTGAAATCTGTAAGCAAGTCAAATACAAGCAATCGTCATCAAAAGCTCCGTTTCAAACCAGACAACCCATAAGACCTTGGGCTATCGTGGCAGCAGACGTAACTGGACCTTTTACTCGATCCAGAAAAGGTCATCAATATATTCTAGTCATACAAGATTTATATACTAGGTTCATTGAACTCTATCCGTTACGTCGACACACTGGAGCTGCTGTCTTGGAAGCTTTCAAACGTACATTTTCTTTGAGATCTTACCCGCTGTTCCTGGTAACAGACAATGGCAGGGAGTTTGTTAATGAGACTGTACAAGATTATCTGAAATCTGTTGGAGTAAAATTTACACCGTTGGCTGTCGCACATCCACAAGCCAATCCAGTGGAAAGGATAAATCGTACATTAAAACCGATGATCAGAGCTTACATCAACAAAGACCAGACCAGATGGGATGACCATCTAGGTGAATTTCAACTAGCCTACAACAGCTCATACCATGCATCATTAAAACTGTCTCCATATTTCCTGGTACACGGACAGGAACCCAGGTTGTCCGATAAACTGACAGAACTGGAGATGGAGGATTTTTTTCCTGAGAACGAAGAATGGAAACAACGCGTCCAACGATTAGACGAACTTAGACATAAGGTCGAGAGTATCATGAGGGCTGAAAATGAGAGACAATCTAGTTATAATAAAAATTCAGAACTTAAAATACCGGAAGTAAAATTAGGCGACAAGGTTTTCTATCCGAATCGTAAATTAAGTAGTAAAAATCAAAAATATAGCGCGAGTTTAGGCATGAAATATCTCGGGCCAGTTAATATTAGTAAAATCATAAGTCCGCTTGTAGTAGAACTTAAAAATGATTCCGGAAAATCTCTCGGTACGCATTATATACCTGATTTAAAAATACCGCGTCGTAGTAGTCGTTTAGCTGACTAAATTTCTCATAAAAATTAATATCGATCTCAACCCGGACGTATGACTAACCCGTTTATATTTCAGATGGAACATCGAAGACGAAGGTCCCGAGAGGGAGCTCGGGGTTGGACGGAGGCAACCCGGAGAATTTACCAGGGAACCAGGTGGGCAGGTAGGCCTTATGGTCCTCCAGGTAGGAGAGTAACCGGCCGGTTGGTGTCAAATCCACCAGCCAGGTTGTGGATACCGGAGGATCCAACACCAGTGATGCCACGCCAGTCTGCACTCCAAAGATTGGGTCCAGTGGTGTCGAGGGACCGACCAACTGTCCCCAACCGCCCCATGGAGGTCGCGGGAGTCGCTGAGGCCGTGAGACCATCAGGAAGTAGTGCTATTCGCACCGTTGAGGCTACAAGCGCTGGTAACCCCACTCATCAAGGTGCTGCGATTATACGATCAACAGCAGCGGTGAGTGAGGTTAAGACATCGTCTTCAGGATCAACCCGTAGTGTGGCTACACAAGCACCAGCCGTTGTAAGTCAGGAAGAGAGACGCCGCCTGAAAAACATCAAGCGCCGAGAGCTGCGTAAGGCGAAGTTGGCTGAAATTTTGAAACTTCCTGAGGAGAAGATTGTTCGAGAGGGCCTGAAGAAGCTCTCACTTAGAGTCGAGCCAACTTGGCAGGTGGCCGCTTGGAGAAGAGACAAGGTGGATATACCTGGGTTGTTGTTGTCGTCCCGTCAACCCGAGGCCGAGGGTAGTAGTCAAGGTACCCCCTCTCCTGCCGCCGAGCTAACAACGTCACGACCCCAGGAAAATCCAGCCTCTACAGCAGTCGACCCATCATCTGTCGCAGGTCCATCTGTCGGGTCTGCCATAACACCGTGGCAAGAGGAGGCGAGAGCTCTACCGACAACACCAGTTGTTCCATCAACATCGTCAGCGACAACATCAACCAGCCGGCCTAATCCAGCAGCAGCTCAGGACTTAACCGGACGGCGAGTCCAAACCAGGCCCGTTGTCTAGGTTGGTGGTTCTGCGGCTCAAGCGACTGGATCTGAGAAAAAGAAGAAGAAGAAGAATAAAAAGAAGAAGGGTCCAAATGGTCCACATATGGCCCAAATGGACTGGGTGGTACCAGACGATTTAGACCGTCTGCATTATGGAAGAGGTTTCATCTCCGAGGACTCAGGCTGTGAAGAAGAGATTCCGGCATTTGATGACCGTGAAGAAGTCCTGGAACTGGAGGTCAACTCCGATGATGACTTAGTTATAAATGATCCAGATGATAATATGGAATTATAATTATCGTGTCCTTAAAAAAAATTAAATTCATCAAATTTTGCTATTTTCGTGTACCGATCATTCGTTTTAACTTGCTGTTCCTATATCCTTGGACGACGAGCATCTGCAATTTCCAACCCGGGCGACAGTCTGGCAGGGGGGAGTGTAACGGGGTAAATTTGTATTTACCGCGTTCAATTAAGTTTAAAATAAAATCTATTATGCGCACTGTCGGTCATGTGACATTACCACTTCGGGTATTCCGGGTAGGTAGCGACTAGTCGTCCGGAAATGGAAATTTCACTTGCTCGACCGTCGACCCCACCTAGAGTTAAGTAGGAGTGGAAAAAGGACAACTATAGTCAAGAGTGAGCGAGCAATTAAAAACGGGGACCGGAACGAGAATCGGGCATTAACCATCGGGACGTCCGAATAGAGAGGTGGAGACAAAGTAACCAGACAACCGACGCCATACAGACGCCGTTATATTAATTAACCAGGTTAAAGGAGAGTGAGGGAGAAAGAAAGAAAGGAGAGAGAGAGAGAAAGTAAAAACAGAGAGAGAGACGGAACCAAAAATTAGACCAGACAATTACGAGAACAAGGAAATTAATCAGACAAAACCCGGACAGAGACACGACGGAAAGATCTGGAGATTTTTACTGGAGAGGTATTTATAAAATTTATTCCAGGCGGGAAGCCGGAAAATTTTATTAAATACTTGGCATACGTTAATATCGTCGCGCCTAAAGAAAATCCTCGCGAATTAAATTAATTGCAAAAGTAAATTAATAAATTACATTTGGATAATTATAAGATTTAGTAATTAATTAACTCCAGGCAGGTAGCCGGAGCCATTGCGTGTATAAAATATTTCCAGGCAGGTAGCCGGAATTCTTCTAGAAGTTTCCAGGTGGGTCGAGTGACGCGCGCACCGGAACAGTCGAATCTAGTCATAGACGCTAGTCCATTAGTAATTACTTATACATAAAATTTAATAAAATAATAAATTAAGAAAATCAATTAAAATTGTCTCGGGAAAATAAGAGAAGTCCGTGGTCGAAGACGTTATAAAATTAAGTAGGAAATTAAGCAATTAAAGAAATTATAATTAATTAAAAAGAAGGCAGAATTAAAATAAGAATAATTATCGCGGTGATAAAAGTACCTGAAGTAACGTGGTATTAAATTAATGAATCAAGGTCGTGTTATTAAGAAGGTTGTGATATTAAAATAAGTGATAAGAAAATGAGAAGGAAATAGTACTCAATAAATTAGGAAAGGAAAATCTATTAATAAATTAATTAAAAATTATATAATTCTCTAAATTAATTAAATTATTAATTGCGGAAAATTAATTTAAGAAGTGCGTGAAGAAAAGTCCAGGGGACTCGAGTGCAGTATGAGTGTAGGAAATAAATTTTTGAATGTGTAATTAGTTAAGAAATAATTCGGGAGGTAACCGATTTTAATTATAAGTCCAAAGGTAGTTGGCAACGTTTTAATCATTGTGCGTGTGAGTGTGTGGTAATGCCAAAGGTAGTTGGCTGGTTAGTGAAATATTAGTAATTAAGAGTCGCGAAGGTTAAGCGATTTTTAATCATTGTGTGTGTGAGTGTGTGGAAATGCCAAAGGTAGTTGGCTAATTTAGTAATTAAGTGTCGCGAAGGTTAAGCGATTTTTAATCATTGTATGTGTGAGTGTGTGGAAATGCCAAAGGTAGTTGGCTAATTTAGTAATTAAGTGTCGCGAAGGTTAAGCGATTTTTAATCATTGTGTGTGTGAGTGTGTGGAAACGCCAAAGGTAGTTGGCTGATTTTAATAAAATTATTGCGGGTAAATAAATAAAAGGTTATAAGGTTCAATGAAGTTATAAAGGTTATAAGGTTTTATGTTAAGGTCAATTAATGTCATAAGGTTTAATGTTATAAGGTCATAAGGTTCTAAGGTTTATAAGGTTTAATGTTATAAGGTTTATATAAGAAGTTATAAGGTTTAAAAAGGTATAAAATAAGGTTTATAAAAAGGTTATAAGTGAAGTTAAAATTATAAAGGTCAATTAGGTCATGAGAAAATAAAAAGGTTTAATTGGTGAATTGAAATAGTAAATTATTTATAAGTTATCCTTCCTCATCCTTCTCTTACAATTAAATAAAATTACACCGACCCTGATGATCTAAGATCCGGTTCTGGGAGGCCGTTATCACTTCCAGTGGCGCCCTTAAAAAGGTAATTTAAGGACGACCAGAGTAACAGCATAGCCCTGTTATAGATAATTGGTTCGCAACTCATGTCTTTACCCAAAATTGCTCTGAATTAATTTTCATTGCTAATGATATAGTTGTTTCAGAGGATATTAATTGTCAACGTGCTTTTGAGATAGGAGAAGATTTAATTACTAATATCATAAGTTCTGATTTTCAACGGCTATCATTTCAGCGTAAAAATAAGGTTCTTCCTTTCAGCGCTATGACAAGTACTATTGAAGTTGATAAAACTCGTGTCGTCATTAATCCATTACTCTTATTTCAACGAATGTGCATTTCAAGAGAAACAGTCGGTGATGTTAAAGAATACTTAAGGTATGAATTAGCACCTTTCCCATTGTCATTATTCGCGGAGGATGGCATGAGAAAAGGTACTAAGTCATCTTTATTTAATGCTTTTACTCCGGTAGAACGATCCTCTAACATCAACGCCAGGAGTCATTTTGTTATTGACGGTGGTTTTCTTTTACATAAAGTAATTTGGGATCGAAATTCATCGTTCAAGGATATAACTACAAAATACGTCAAATATGTACAAGAACACTTCGGGCTCTCTGCAAGCATTGTGTTTGACGGTTACTCAGACGACCCTGATGTCGCAGGAACAAAGTCTTGGGAACGTTTGCGCCGCACGAAAAAGCACCAGTCGACAGAAGTAAAATTTGAAAAGAACACCATACCGACATTATCACAAGAGAAATTTCTTGGTAATGAGAAGAACAAATCTAACTTTATTATACTTCTTAAAACTGTATTCTCGGAAATGGGTTTCACTGTTGACCAAGCAGAATCAGACGCAGACGCTCTTATCGTTCGTACTGCTCTTGCTGCATCTCCATTATTTAATACCGTTACTATTGTAGCTGAAAATATTGACATACTGATATTGCTCACAGCACTTGGCAGAAAACAAGCAAATGTATTTTTTTTAAAACCATCAAAAGGACGAACAGCAGAACAATTATATAGTGCATCAGGTTTTATGTACGGAGATGTCATTGCGAATAACTTGCTGTTTCTTCATGCTTTTTCCGGATATGACACAACTTCAGCCCCTTACAATATCGGTAAAATGAAATTTGTGAAAACCATGGAGAAACATTTAGAGTTTGCAAGTGGAACGGCTTTGTTTCTCAACAAGAGAGTTGACCCTGCTTTGCTCACTGTAATTGGTGAACGTTTTTTTATCTCTTTATACGGTGGTAATAAACATGATAATTCTCTTGACAGCCTAAGATACAAACAATTCGCCAAGGCAGTGACAAAAAGTACATTTAACTTATCTTCACTTCCTCCAACACAAGACACAGCTCGCTTTCATACTTTCCGAGTCTACCATCAGGTCCAGTCGTGGCTTGGTAATTATAACGATCCTGAAGACTGGGGCTGGAAAAAATGTGGAAAATTATTGATGCCGGTGCAGAACTCTAAACCTCCAGCACCCCCTGAGCTTCTAAAATTGATCTTTTGCAAATGCAAAGGAAACTGTGGAGCGATGTGTGGATGCCGAAAAGCAGGAATGAAATGTTCTGCAGTGTGCTTCCATTGTTCTGGAGAGACTTGCAGCAACGTAATGGAACTCTCAGAATTAATAAATGAAAATGACTTTGATGATGAACCGCCAACATTAACACCTCTTCCTTCTCCAGTTTTCCCACTGGTATTTAATTCAGAAAGCCGATCGGATGCTGAGCCGCAGCCTGGTCCATCGAAACGACTGAGGATGGAGTAATTCTAATTTAGAAAATCACCGTGGATTATGCCTATTGGGGATACCACGTAAAAAAAAAATGCGCCTCTAGACTCTACCTCGTGGGTGGTGGGGAAAAGAGTCAATAATTAATTATTAATAATATTGCAAAATTTGTAATTAAAAAAGTTATAATAATAAAGTAAAAAAAAAGAAAAAAAAACAAACAATAACTGATGACATATTATAGGTACACACGTATAATATAGGTATAGTTAAGAGTACTGAAAAATAGTACTCACTTCGGAGCGCTGTAAAACCTTAGTTATTGACTTAATGAAAAAATGATGCGAATAAAAGTTGTTCCTCAAATAACGATGTACAAAAATGGTCGGATATCATTTTTTCGTAAAATGATAAAAAAAAAAGTTACATCGAAAAATATAAATTTTTTCGCAAATTTCTGAAGATTTTCGCTTATAACTTTTTTATTTATAGTTCTACGACAAAAAGTTACTGGACCAAAGTTGTAGAGAATTTAATTTGCAACAAAAAATGTTAACAAAATTTTTTTTTTTTAAATAAATAGTTTAAGAGATACCCTGATTAAACAAAACGATTTGTGACGATTAAAAACGATTAAAAATTAAATCATCATTAATCGTCATAATCGTCATGGAGTTTCAGATTTAATCGTCCAAAATCGTCAAAAGACGATTTATTATTTTACGATTAAAAACGATTCATGACGATTAAAATTTTTAATCGTCATGAATCGTTTTTAATCTTCAATCGGAACCAGAAATTACAATATTATTTTACGATTAAAAACGATTCATGACGATTAAAATTTTTAATCGTCATGAATCGTTTTTAATCTTCAATCGGAACCAGAAATTACAATATTATTTTACGATTAAAGACGATTCATGACGATTAAAAATTTCAAATCGTCATGAATCGTTTTTAATCGTAAAATAATATTGTAATTTCTGGTTCCGAATGAAGATTAAAAACGATTCATGACGACTTGAAATTTTTAATCGTCACGAATTGTCTATTAATTATTAAAGAAGATAAAAAACAATTAAATTTTTAATCTTTTTTAATCCTGTCAAATCGTTAATTGACGATTCACGACGATTTAAAACTATCAAAAACTTAATCGTTTTAAATTCTCTCGAATCGTTAGTTGACGATTCACCACGATTAAAAACGATTAAAAATTTAATCGTTTTTAATCATCAATTGACGATTCATGACGATTTGTGACGATTAAAACAGTTTTAATCGTCACAAATCGTTTTGTTTAATCAGGGTATATCGTAAATACCATTTCAACCCCTATTTTCAAGATGGCGGCCGTGGGACAAGGGTGGCGACCCCACAAACTTGGTTTTAGCTTTACACTGACCCCCCCTACACATCAAAAAAATAAAATTGCGTCCTCTAAAAAACTCAAGGTAAGGCCTAAAAAATGTAACATTTCAATGGACTAAAAGTATAAATGTATAAGTCTATTTGGCAAAGAACTAATATATATATGTGTATATATATATATATATATATATATATATATATATATGTATATCGTATGAGCATGAGTGTGAACATGGGAGTAGTGGGGAGAAGTTGGAGAGTGGCGGTCAGACATCTCTCTGCCGTCTGGTGTGGCTTCACTTCTCTCCGAGAATTTTGGACGAATACAACTGTTATTACAGAATAAGTTTTATCCATACTTTATAATAAACCCAGTCTTCAGATAAAAGTTATTTTATCAATTACATCTATCCTTATCTATAACTTAATTATTTCATTAAATAACAATCATAATCATCATCATCGTAGTAAACAATAAATTTATTCACTGTTTTCAAATTCAAAATTGGTCCCGCGTGACAACGAACTGCCCACTGTCCAGGAGGTGGCGTTAGCTCCGATCCTAGTAACCTCCCAGGACATAACAGTGAAATAGCATTGAGTGTAATAGCAGGAGGGGGTAAAAATATCGCACGTTCTGGCAGCACTGAACTCGAATAACTATCGAAGGAATGAATTTAACTAAAAATGTTAAGAGACCTTTTTTGTAGAGCATTAAATTTCCTTCAATAATATGTATTATGACTAGAAAAAGTTTTCAAATTTCTAGTAGTTACAATAATTCAAAATAGAAACAAAGAATTTAAAAAACAAATCAATGTTTAAGGCACAGTTACAAGGAAACGGCTCGTTTTACGTTAATTTGCTAAGAGATATTTTTTGTAGGGAATTTAATTTTCTTTAAGAATATACATTGCTCAAATTTTTCAGATAGATGATTTACGAGTTTTGGGTAAAAAATGAAATTTCTGTACAAAAACTAATACTCGTAACGATACACCTCTTAATATCAGTAATAAGGGCTCAAACTTGCACAATAATTTTTTTGGTCATCGGAAATAATATTTTCACAGTATCGAAAAAACAAACAAATAGTCGATTTTTTTGGACCAGTCTAATATATATATATATATATACGCGCGCGCGCGTATGGGTGTGTGTGTGTGTGTTATGGGGTAGTTGATACGAAATAAAAACTTTCTTTCTGACCCGGAAACACAGAGTCACTATTTCCTCTCCTCTTTCCCCAGCAATCGGGCGAAATATGAATTAAGCTGTAGTTACCCGATGAAAAAAGATTTAATATAACTGTATACAGTTGTATATGAATTATATACGATTGGATAGAGGTAATGCATAATTACATAAAATTTTTACATAATTATATACAATCGCATATAATTCTATATAAAAATGCAAAAAAGAATAATAAAATTACATACTCATATATATATTTGTATACAATTATATAGAATTGTATATAATTATATATAATCTATACAAATACAGTATATTTGTAACGGGGTAAATTGATTTTTATAATCAACCAAAATCATGATTTTTCACGGTTGGTCAATTACCCTACCTACAACCCCAAAAGAGCATTAAATTAAGTTTTTCGACTTGTCGCCCAGCGCGCTAAGTGAAAGTGCTAGCACGCGAAGCCCAATCATGATTAGGTAGAGGTGGAGTTTTCCGATCATGGCGGATAATCATCGAGCAAAATTAATAAAACTGCAAGAGTAGCAGAGTAGCAGAGGCAAGCCAGAGTCGGCAGGACCGGGTAACCACCCAGATGGACGCGGAGATAGAGCCAATAGGACTGGACAACCATCGAGACGAGACTTGTTACCGGAACGATTGGACGGACCTAAAGTAGAAGCCAACAACATAGACACCATTATCAGACGCTGTTAATTATATCAGGTAAAATTATTTAATTGTGACTTGGTTAATTACTGTGGAACCAAGCGACAAAAATAATCAAAATTGTTACGATACCAGGCAGGTAGCCGGTACCTTTTGTTATTAAGAATTGACTGCGTCTGAATAGCAGGTTGAAGGTGAATTTGAGTGCTGTGGCGAAAACGAGAATTCGATCCAAGAGAGTCAACACGAGGAGGAGAATTCGAGACGACCTGGTTACCCCAAGCCTACACGGTCGAGAACCTAATACACGAACAAGAGAGAACGAGACATGGACGAAGACAACTAATACAAAACGAGCGACGGAAAAGAAATCAACATGAATCGTAATAGGTATTCTGTAAAATATTCCTGGCAGGGAGCCGGAATATTTGTTAATTAAAATACATAATTTAACGTCGTGTCCGTAAAGTATTGTGGTGTCAATTAACGTGTAATAAAATAATCGAAAAGCCGGACTTAACAATAATTAGCTTTGATATTTCCAGGCAGGTTGTGTAAGTCACTCGCCGGAAAATTCTTCTGGAATTTTCTAGGCAGGTCGTGTAAAGCATTGCCAGAAAATCAATTGTGTTTTAGTTAAAATTATCTAGTCATCAATATTAGGATAAAATTAATTATAAGTAAATTGAATTAATAAATTAGGTAAAATCAATTAATAAAATTATAAACGTTAAATATGCCGTAAAGTAAAACGTGAGAATTAATGTTCGAGTTTTGAGTATTATGATATCGAGGTTGTGATAAATTGTTAAGTGGTTACATAAAATAAATCATAAAACCGACTTAACAAAATTGTTGATAAAGGAAAGGTTTACGTTTATAAGAAATTAGTTGTTGGTAATTTATTAGTGATTTTAAAATGGTAAATAATTATGTGAAAATTAATTTTAAACACAGAAAATAGGTGTAAGGGAATTTTATATTGGTAAAAGTGTGAGTCAGTGAAAAGCGTAATTATGGAAATTGTGATTATCAAATAAGTTGTAAATGAATATCATAGACTAGTGAGTAGTATTAAAATCACGTAGAAGGTCCAGGGTACCGCGTGAATTAATTATAAGGGTTTTATCACGTAGAGGGTCAAGGTGACGGCGTGAATTAGTCGGAAAGTTACGTAGTGGGTCCAGGGGACTGTGTGACCTAGATGTAAGGTTTAGTCACATAGAGAGTCTGGTTGACCGCGTGGAGTTTAAGTTTAAGTTAAGTGTGTGTGCGTAATCATAGTCCAGGGGGCTTAGTGTGAGTGTGTGTGTAGTCGCCAAAGGTAGTTGGCTTAAGTTAAGGTTAAAGATTGTTAGAATAAGTCAAAGCTAGTTGACGTTAGGTAATAAGGTTTATAAGGTTTAATAAGGTTAAAAAGTCATAAGGTTATAAAATAAAATATTGTCAAGGTTAAATAAATAAAGGTTAAATTGTTAAAAGTGAAATCAGTAAATTGATTATAAATTATTCTTCCTCATTTTTCTCTTACAAATTAAATTTTACAACGACCCTGATGATCTAAGATCCGGTTTGGGAGGCCGTTATCACTTCTAGTGGCGCCCTTGATAAAGGACGACCTGAGTAACAGCTTAGCCCTGTTATATATGATCATATACAAATGTATATATTTGTATACAATTATATAGAATTGTATATAATTATATATAATCTATATGAAAACATTATATGATTATATACAAATTATATAAGAATAAGATATAATTATGTACAATTGTATACAAATGGATCGGGCCATTTTTTTTAACCAATTGTATAAAATCTTTTTTTATCGGGTATATTTTTCATCATTTTCCCAGTAAATTACTATACACTTATCCGAAAAAATAGCGATCTCAAGTTTGTAAAAAATGTTTCTTATCCGAAACAAATATGTATCTTTTAAAAGTTAATAATAAATAAAGCCGCAAGTCTTAAAATTGTCATAAAATTATGATCGTTTATTTAATGATTTTATAATAATCCAATGAGTTGTGACTTTATTTAGTATTAAAATCAGGGATATGAACAGTCTAGTAAATTTAAACGTTTATGTAGGATAACATATTTCAGCAACAGTAAAATCGAACGTGAACACCTGGACTTTTTTATTAGTTGCAAAATATAGTATTATGAAATCATATTTGGAAATTTCACGACAGGATTTTGACATAAATGGAACAATAATTCGTATTGATCTTATACAAAACATAATGATTTTATTGGAGAATTAAGATGATTATTTTACTTTTTTTCGATATTCATTTTTTCATTGACTTTTTTTCAAACATTCACAGTATATTTATTCTCTTTGCAATACTCAAATTTTGTTATATATAGAATTTTAGGCTACCGTTACAACGTAAAATACATTTAATGTAACAATTACCATAACGTTTATTCCAACCTATCACACACGGGTCCTTATGAAAAGTTAAGGAACGTAAATTCTGATATACGTTCATTCAATGTTACAATGATGACGTACGAAGTAAATATATGCTTTCTCATAAGCACAGTAAATCTATAAGTAACTTGTTATAAAGCGTCACAATCGATTAGAGAGTTGCTATCGTCGCCAACTTCTAGACTCTCCATCTTCTTCTTCCTCTTCTTCATTTTCTTCTAATAACATTATTTCAGCGGCACTCTAAAAGTATTGAATTATTTTTTAAACACTACTTTCGACAGATTTTATTTATCCGTTCAGATATTAATGAAGTCTTAATGAAATGAGATTAAGATTTACTACAAATAAAAGTTATCTGATTAAAATGTAATTTATATTACGAATATTTAAAATCTTGTTACTTTTGAAGTTTAGGACATATTTATTACCTCTCCATCTACTTCTTCATCGGGAATTCGTACTTGATCTGAACATACAGAAACAACTGAATGAGAATTAGTATTTATCCCTGCCCCCAAGCCACCACGGTGTAAATGATGTGTTGAAATCCATGTAACAGAAAGCAACCTGTCCTGAAATGTACGACCTTTTAACATTGCAACCTCAGCTTCTTTTCTTGACTTAAAGTTGAGTACAATAGAAGGTGTTGCATCGTCAACTAACTGATTAATTATATTGCCAAATTGCTATAATTTAAAAAAACATTTACAATTCTATAACTGTCTGTATTGACATTAAAAAAAAATTATTTACGTAAAGGTTAGTTTACCTGAAAGTGAGTAAGAACTTCCATTTTTTCTTCTGTTTCATATCCCGATACCAGAAGACTTGTTGGTCGATGATCTATAGAAACATGCATATAATTGCTTCGACCACGATATGTTAATGTATGACCACCACGAATTATTCGAGTTGGTTTTACATTTTTACTCGCAGTTTTACTCGTAGTTATACCTAATGCCGCAGCTTGAGCTCTCAATTCATTTAGCCTTTTTTGCAATTCACCCGCATCTTGACCTTCCTGATGGGCCGTCATAAGATCCAATTCAGCATCGAGTATTTCTTTCTGTGTTTGTTCTCGAGATTTTACTACTGACTTCTTTACTCCAGATTGTCCATTAACCGCAAGATCTTTACGTAGTTGATCAATCGATTGTTGTATGATTTTAATTGTCGCCATTATTGCATCTTTCTGTTCTGGATTTTTTTCTGCTTTTTCAATTAAAGTACGAATTTCCATTAAATTTTTATCCAAAAGTTCTTGTTTTCGTTTTCGAAGATCGGCAGTTATTTTCATTGCTTCTTTACGTTTTTCCTCTTGTTTTTTTTTTAGTGTTTCTTTAACAGCCAATATTTCCTGTGTCTTTTTAATAGCATTGACTTTTTCTTCCCGGGTAAAAATGATTGTTTTAGCTTGTTGAGAAGGAACTAGATGATTTGACATTATTTGTTTTTGTTGTAGTTGTTGCTGTTGTTGCTGCTGTTGTTGTTGTTGTTGTTTTTGTTGTTGGTGTTGTTGTTGCGTTCCTTCTCCTTCTTCTTGTTCGTGATGATCATCGTTGGATCGACGAGTAGGAACATATTCATTTTCTTCTAGTTTTATCGATAAAGGTACAGCAGCACCGAGTCTTTCTTTAACGGATGGACGACATCCAGGTGGAACATTTTCGATAGCACTACATGCAGTATTACTATTAGCATTGTTATGCCAAAAAACTTTAATAAATCTATTATTTAACACTGCTTCAGTACTTCGATATGCAGCTTTTGCTTCAGATGGCAATTGAAATGTAACAAGAGCAGATTCAGAGTCTCCACCGAAATTTACTTGAATATTTACAATTTTACCGAATTTGGAAAAATGATTATTTAGTTGCGTAATATTGTTCAAAGTACGCGGAACCTTCTTGAGTTCTAAAGAACAATTAGCAGAATTATGATTTACACGTTGCTTAGGACCAAGTCGGTTGAAATCAAAAGTTTGTTTTCGCTTGAGTGAATTAGTTGTTTGTAAATGAGTCGTCTCCGGTGGATGTATGTGTGGAATTACGGGAACTCGTATTAACTCACGTTCGCCACGGCCGTAAATTCCAACATTTGATTGATGTCGACTCCATGGTATCCTTGGTTCCATACTTGGAGCATCTGGATTGTATTCTAGAAATAATTTGACATAATACATGTTTATCGAGTTAAAAAAAAAAATGATAAGTAAAACATAACGAAAACTTTCAAGTAAATTATTTATACTTTACATACCCATATTAGAGTGGGGCTGATTTCGCAAATGAGGAGGTGGTAAGCTAGTTAGCGGAATATGAGGTGGTTGTACGGTACCATTTTGTCCTAAAGATGGTTCTGGTATTGGAGCGACTGTATCGGTACCTGGAGCTTGAGCACCATGAGGTCCGAAAGTCAAGACTCGACTAAGAGCCACATCTTCAAGCACAACAGGATCAGTCCCATGATCATATAGGCAGAGATCTCCGCGCATGCAATATCCTTTCTCTAAATTGAAAAAAATTGTATTTATTTTGTATTTAAAGTTTATATATTAATAGTATATAATAACCATCAAAATCGCGGCAGCGTCGTTTAAGTGAAAATCCTCCAGTCTGATTGTTAGAAATATTAGATGTTACGGCAACAACACTCTGAATTGATTGGCTTGTCGTGGATAATCTCATATCGATATCCCCATGGTTACTATCTTGTGTAGGTGTACCAGCTGGGCTATTATCAATGCGTTCTAATCTGCTCGTATCAACTAATCTTTCTATTCTGTCTAAATTTTTTTTCTCAGTTGATTTAGATCGTGATCTTGAACGTAATGGTGTAGGTGATCTATTGCGAAATCGCAGTCTGTGATCGCGGCTATCGACAATTTCACGCATCCTTATTCGTATTGATGATGAACTACGACTTCGGCTTCGTCTAGTACAAAAAAAAAATTGAATTACTTTTCCATTCTCGATTTCAACCCTCTAACTAAACACTTCCTACATTAGATATGCGCAAAATACTAGATGAATTGTATCTGGAAAAACTTAAAACAGTTACTACAAAGTAATTACTAATTTTTTCAAACTAAAAAAAAAATTAGATACATTTCTTTAATTCTTGAAAATGAAATTATATAGTTAAAATAACAAAAACATTATATATTACAATTTCGAAAAATTGGAACAAATAAAAAACTCACTTATAATTTCAATATTAGGCAATTTTAAATATTTTTACCTGAAAATTTAACTAGAAACTCTTTAAATAGTGTATCACGAAAGAAATTATTTTATTATTAATGGCGTTAAAAAAATACTAATTTAAACAATTAAAAAAATAATTTCTCAACAAAAAATGTACAAATTTTTTCATTATTTTTTCAACACATTCAGCGAATTAATGCACAGAATCGAAATTTGAATTTATATAGCTGAAATTATTAGCAATGAAATACCATAATATAATAGTAATTATTATGCAGATTCAGCGCATCCAAATACATGGTCCTAGGTGGGACCGGTCCAAGGTACAGAGCACTTTTTTTTTGTGGTCCTGTGAAATTGCTAGTGCATCAAAATGTTATTTATGAATTTAATTTTTTAATTAAATTGTAAAATAACAATCCACGAAAAAAAAATTCAGAGAACGGTTGATCCTGTAGATCACCTTCAAAATTTCCCGCTGTTTTTGAGCTCGCAAACATTATTGTGAATACACTTTAAATCTCTTGGTGCTCAAAAAAACTCCTTAGAAGTAAACTTTTGGAGCAAGAGAATTTTTTTCTTGGGCCAAGAGATTTTTTCTTGGCCTAAGGGGCTTTTTTTTCATTCAAGATGTTTATTTTTTGAAGCAAAAAAATTTTTTTGTTGGGACAAGAAAAAGTTTATCGGTGCAAGTAAACTTTTTTTCGTTCCAAACGTTGATTTTTTGGAGTGAGAAAATTCTTTTCTTAGGGCAAAAAAAAGTTTCTTGGTTCAAGAAAACTTTTTTTCAAAACGTTGATTTTTGGGAGTGAGATGACTTATTTTCTTTAGCCAAGAAGTTTTCAATTTCACTTCAAAAATAAATTTTTTTGGAGCAAGAGAATTTACTGTCTTGAACCAAAAAAGAGTGTTCGAATCAAGTGTTTCATTTTTATTGAATCAAAAAAGAAAATTCGGAAGACAATATTTTTCTTAACACAAGTTAACTGTTTTTTCTGTGTAGAGATTTGAGCAGAAATAAGTGTAAGTAATTAAAATGAAGAGTAAAAGAATTTTGAATTGAATCATAACATCGAAATATAAAGATCCAAGGAAAATTCAGAAAATGATAATTTTTTTAGCATTTTGTGGACGGAATTTCCTAAACCATTAAACTGATTTCAATGGACTATGCGATGATTACAAGAGACTGTTAAAGATGATGATTTGGTGAAATTTTTGACTCAATTAGTCAATTACATTATTTGCGATCCAAAAAAATTAAGGTGAGGTTTTATTTTTCAAATTCTTTTATAAATGATATCTCTCAAGCGAATTGACCGATTAAGATGGAACTTGTGACAATTGTCGCGTTACGTCAAACTCTAGAACTGATTAGATTTCGAAATCGATTTATCAAGAAAATAGTTTTGGATGGAATACCATTGAAAAACTAAAAAAACTACAAAATTTTCAATAAAAAAGTGAAAAAAAAATATGTTATCTAAGTTTTTTGGATAAATGTCAATACGCTCTCATAAATCCGCCGAAAAGCTGAAAAAAATGGCACCAAAACGAAGTCTGTATCTCAAATACTTTTTTTTTTATCGTGAAAAACGTAGGCAGCCCCACTTCTATACAATTACCCAATTTATAATCAGATTTTAACAATTAAGTAATTTTAAACCTTGGTAATTTTATTTTATTGATAATTGAGTTGAACTTTCAAAGTTTACGTTAGATAAAATTAGTATTAAAATAATTACGTATCTTTTATGAATTTAAATTTAAATTTTAAACTTAAGTTAGTTCAAACATGTCAGTACAGATGGCTTGACAGAAAGTTCTTAATAATAATAATCAATTATATTTGAAAACGTTGTAGCATAGACTAAACCGTAATATTCAAAGTTTTGAGTGTTAAGTAATAACAACTAATTTAGCTTTCATAATAATAATGAGTCTGATTATGGTATTGCTGTTAAGATATAAGGTCTTTCTGCATAGTTTCTATGTAATAGACAATTGAATTATAATAATAAGGTATACAATCTAACCTAATATATGGTGCTACTACAATTGTCATGTACTTAATAAAAAAATTTTTGGATTTTGTTTTTAGTTGCTGAGGAAGTCATAAATAAATGACGAAACGTTCAATTTATTTAAATTAATTCATTTATTTCCTGGTCCTATTTCCTACGAATGTAATAGTTATTTTTAAAAAAATTTTATTTTTGAAACATCTCCGAACGCGCCCTACTGATTAAGCTCAAATTTTCACTGGTTATAGTATTTAATAAGCCGCGTCGAATGACACCTTAACGATCAAAATCGGTTTATCCGTTCAAAAGTTACAGATATTTACAAACGTATGTACGTACATACACACATACATACACTTGGACATCTTGAAATTAGTCAGAATAACTTCATAGAACCTCAAAACGTCGAGATCTGATAGAAATTCGATTTTCGACAATCGGACCGAAACCAATAACTTCCCGAATTTTTGAAAATTTTCAATTTTTTTAGCGGGAAGTTAAAAAATATTTTAGTTATAAGTGGCTGAGGAAGCCATTTTTAAGTAGATTGTAACCAACTTACGTTAGGAGGTACAGCGATTAAATCTGTGCAATAATTATCATGCAAATAAAAAAATGTAACTAAAAATATATGCATAGATCAATATTCAATTAAAATGTATTTTAATACATTAATAAAACATATTAAAATGAGTTTTGTTGTTGAAATTTGAGGGTCAATAACGGCTTAATTTCAAACGTATGATGGAGTTGTTGACCCTAAAATTCTAACTTACTGCGAGCGAAGTTATCCGTTTAATTAAATGTCTATAAAATGTAAAAATAGCAATATTTATAGTTTTCTTCAATTATTTTCGACTATTTTTCATAATACAGTGATAAAGTAACATTTAATATTCATTTTTATAAATAAAAGATCATAATTAGATTTTGGAAGTACATTCTTGGAGTGATAAAATTATTGTAAAAATAATGTCAATTTCGATAGTATTTAAATTGTTATGACTCTTTTAATTGATTAATAATTATATTATGAAAAAATGATTTTTTTTATTGTTCTTTTATTCAAGTTTAAAAAAAAAAGACAACGAATAAATATGAGTTTAGTATAGTGCCCGATAGCTCAACTGATAGAGCACTTGGCGTGATACCGACATGGTCTGGGTTCGATTTCCAGTTCAGGCTATCTATATTTTTCTCAATTTATCTATAAATTGTCTTATTGAGAAGGTTTGCATGTTAGGTTTCAACTATATTAAATTGGTGTACTACCATACGATAAACAGTGTGGCTCATTAAGTTATGGATCAAATTGAACGGAAAATAGTATAGTGCTGGATAGCTCAACTGGTAGAGCACTCGGTGCGATTCCGACATGGTCTGTGCTCGATTCCCAGTTCGGGCTATCTATATTTTTCTCAATTTATCTATAAATTGTCTTATTGAGAAGGTTTTCATGTTTAGATTTCTACTATATTAAATTGGTTTTTTTATATAGTGGAAACCAATTTAATATAATGGAAACCTAAACATGCAAATCTCAATCAGACAATTTATAGATAAATTGAGAAAAATATAGGGGGCGTTCCATGCCAAATCGGACACCACTTAGCTTTTGCACCTCAGATTTTTTTGTAACTTTTTTAACTTTTAATATAGGTTGAAAGAGGCCTTCATGATTTTTTTCAAATTTTTTCCCCCAACCATTTTCGAAATATCGAATTTCGAAACATGTAGATTTTTTTTTCAAATGCCTGTAACTTCGCGAAAAGTGGTTTAAAAAAAAATTTCAAAGAGACAAATTTTCATTTTTAGACATCTTATCAGTAAAGAATATCGAAAAATTTATTTGAACCACGCTTCTATTGAAATTTAAACTTTTTCGTAAAAACTGTCGATTTATAAAAAAGCACGTACTGATCGATTTTCCTCTTTATTTTTCACGGCAAACTGTCACCTATTCTACAACTTTTCCAAATATGCTAATAATGGGACAACGATGGAATCTATTTTTTTTTTTTTAATTTTTTAAATTTGATATTCCAGTTTTTTTTAAAGAAAAATGTCTTAAAATAATAGCATTCAATTTGATCTGTAACTTATTGAGCCATACCGTCCATCGTACGGTAATACACCAATTTAATATAGTGGAAACCTAAACATGCAAACCTTCTCAATAAGACAATTTATAGATAAATTGAGAAAAATATAGATAGCCCGAACTGGGAATTGAGCCCAGACCATGTCGGTATCGCGCCGAGTGCTCTACCAGTTGAGCTATCCAGCACTTTACTATGTTCCGTTCAATTTTATCTTTAACTTATTTAGCCACACCGTCCATCGCACGGTAATACACCAATTTAATATAGTGAAAACCTAAACATGCAAACCTTCTCAATAAGACAATTTATAGATAAATTGAGAAAAATATAGATAGCCCGAACTGGGAATTGAGCCCAGACCATGTCGGTTTCGCGCCGAGTGCTCTAGCAGTTGAGCTATCCGGCACTATACTATATTCCGTTCAAATTAAATTTATAACTTATTAAGCCACACGGTCCATCGTACGGTAATACTTCAATTGTATATAGTGGAAACCTAAACAGTGTTGATTTTTGAATTTTGCTCTATAATCGATAGAGGCAGTGCGAAGTCTGCCGGGTCAGCTAGTTTATGTATATAAATAATAATTTTAGTTTATTCATACTTAGTAAGTGCTTCATAACCTAATCATGGTTTGTGTAATTTGAGGGTCAGAAACTGCGACTTGAAAAATTCTGAGGGTCAGAAACTGGGTTTCTAAATGTTAATTTAAATTATTAATCCAATTCAAGTAATTATTTTACGCGCATGATTTAACAAATCCTAAACTAGTCGATAAAATTATTATTTTTCTCATTAAGTTAAACCTTACATTAATTATTGTAGTATAACCTCAACCGGCATTCTAAAAAGATCAGAAACTGAGCCCCTTACTTCAATTGCAAACCAGACATAGTTGAGAATGGAAGTTTGAATAAGTTTATAAGATTAACAAATGACACTGGAGTTCTTATCTTATTAATGATTCTTATACTGATACTAATAATAACTATGGCGTCGGTTTAGTTTTGATAGATAGAAAGTTCAGATCGATACACGAAGAAAAATGGACCTCAATAGTCTGCAAATTTTGATTATGCAAACTTGAAACAGGAAATGGAGTCACAAAAATATTATATGCTGCACTACAAAAAATATTACACACTTAAAATTTATTGATGAATTGTAGTAAAAATTATTCATTTATAATGGGGATTATAGTAGAAAATATAAGATTTCCAGGGGCTCACAATATTAATTTTAGTATACAGCACGGTCATTTTTTGTGACTCAACTTCCTGTTCCAACTTGATCCAAATTGAATTTATATCATCTGAAAATTTTTTAATACCTATTTGAAAATATTACAAAAAAAATTTTCTGAGAAAATTTCAGCCCTCAATTTTGATTTTGATAACTTCCTACTTATTTATGAAAGTTTACCATTTATTTAACATGTGAATCTAAGATTTTTTTATTTAATTATATACAACTTAACTACATTTTGTGTTAGTCCACTGTCCATAGGCAGTAATTAGAAGGGATTCCTTGCTCTTCAAAAGTATCTATAGTAGCATATGTGTAACGACGGATTCCCCCGATAGAAAATCCTAGTCAATTTTCAATGATTTTTTATTGTTTTTTGAGTTTTTGGTAAACAGATAGACTTACAGCAAAAAAGTAAATGACAATTTCTTAGGAAATTTAATTCTCTACATAAAAGGTTCTCTGATTCTAACTCGTTGTGTTAATAGTCTAGGAGGTATAAAAAGAATCGAATGTTTTAAAACTTAAATTCATAAATTATTTTCATGTTATCATATTCAGTTTATCGTATTTAAAATTTGATTTTATAATGTTAAATAATCATCGTTTCTATGTTTTACTGATTTATAATTAATCGGTGACTTGAAAGAATGGGTCCTTGAAGTATTAACGCTACAAGGTTGAATATCAAAATGAAAATAATAAGAAAAATTTGTATCAAGTGTCTTTAAATTGTGGTATAAATTCGTTCATAATGATCTCATAGACAACTCTCAGTTTTTTGAATGTGTTGAGATACTTTTAATAGCCGGGATTATCGTTTTAGGAATCGAGATCACAATTATATACTATAAACTTGATAATATGAAGATATTGTAAGTTTTAAAAGATTCGATTTTTTATATCTCCTAAACTATCAACACTACGAGTTTGACTCAAAGGACCTTATTTGTAAAGAATTCAATTTACTATAAAATTGTCATTTGCACGAAAGCGTTGAGGGTGCTGTACCGTCGAAAAGCCTAGATAGCCTGATACACTCATATAAAATTAATTCTGTTATTCTTATCTCAGAAACAAAACTTAGACTTAATTTCTCTTTGAGACCTTTTTCATAGAAAATTATATAATCTTTCAAATATATCGATAAATAATCACTACTCATTATAAAAAAATAAAAATATTAAAAAACATTAGTATCTTTAATATAATGGCCATTATTTCGAAAAATTTCAATTAGACATAATTTCTTCAGAGGCCCGTTTTTGTAAAGACTAAAATTTCCAATGAGGAACGTACTCACATTACTATAATTCATGGTTACAAAGTATGGAGATCGCAAAAAAAGTGAAATTTTGATATAAAATCGTCATTATCTCAAAAACTATTAATCTTTCATAATTTTGTCAGACGACCTTTTTTGTCGAGAATCAAATTTCCTATGAAAATAAGTATCTGAATGAATTTCTTTCCGACTTTGAACATTCACTTCATTTGGCGAGCCTAAGATATCTGCCTAAAATTTTTGCCTTCCGCACACATTTTTTTATAAGCGTTATAAACGATATTTTCGCTATTAATAATTTGAATTGAAAAAAGCAGATTTTTGGCCCACTTTAATGTTGAAACGGAATCTCGTAAATTTACTACGAAATAGTTACTTTAACTATACTTTTCTGTTACTGTTAACTAATATCATATCAGTCAACGAAACTGCAGTTAATAGTGGAGGTCTCATTGAACTGTTTTTTACAGTTTAGAAAGCCATTTTTTTCTCTCAGTGTGGTTATTAGACACCTCTAGAAAATTCCCACCGAAAATCAGCTCTTAATTTCAATAGGAACTAACGTCCTCCGCATTACAGTTTTCGATTTTTTTCTCAGTCCAACAGAAAACAATTCATCTCTCTTTCATTGATTCATCAACAAAACTTAACACATTTTTTGTTAGGAACTTGAATGCTCTACAAAAAAGGTTTCCTATATTTTTATCGTACCTCACCATTCAAAAAATATTAAATATTGAAGTTCGTTTATTTTAAGACACATTTGTTTTTTGCTTATGAAGTTTATAGATTGTAAACAAATAAGGAGTATGAAATTACGGTTTTCCAGAACTGGATCTTAATCGATCAGGGTCGTTGTAAAATTTATTTGTAAGAGAAGGATGAGGAAGGATAATTGATAATTAATTGGCATTTTATTTAAAATAACAATTGCACGACTCACGATGCGAAGCATCAAAGTGTGCTTTACGATCGAAAAATTTTTTTCGCCTCACGCCGGCAAGTATTTCAAATGTTATACCCTTGTTGGTTCACGGAATTGAGATATATTGCATACTATTTTGAAGATAATTTAATGGAGATTAGTTCCATACTTTTTAAAAATTTATTTGGTTCTATAAAAACGGAAAAAACATCAAAATATTGAAAAAAAAATTTCTGTCCGTCAAGTATGAAACCCGTAGACACGATAACTTGCGAAAAAATCCAGTAATTAAATAAAATTTTTTTTTAAAAAATTCTTTGAAAGACTTGTAAGTTCCCTATTGTAAATGGCTTTGTAACTCTGTGTCGTTTAATTACAATTAATAAAAGAATAAAAAAGGCTGCCCGAAAAAAAATGTTCATATATAATTGTATATAACTATATATGATCATACATAGTTATATATAATCTTGTATATGTATCCATATATAATCATATATAATTATATATAAATTATATATAATATAATATATATGGACAAGAGAAAGATAAATTCAACGTGTGTGTGTGTGTGTGTGTGTGTGTGAAATGAAATAATTCCAGGGGAAATTTTAATTAAATATTTTGGAAATAATTGGATCCAGGGGATCAGGCCGGTGGCAAGTACTAAAGTCCAGGGGACTAAAATTTAATTAGATCCAGGGGATCAGGCCAGGGGCTAATTGAATATTTTGTTTAATATAAATTCCAGGGGACTAAATTTTATTTAAGATCCAGGGGATCAGGCCTGGGGCCAAGTTATAGTAATAAGTCTAAGGGACTAAATGTTGAATAGATGATAAATTATTGTGTAATAAATTTAATTCCTCATCCTTTCTTACTCTCATAATATTCAACGACCCTGAAATGAATTTAATATAACATCTCCGGTACTGGAAGGCAGAGTCTTATTTTCCAGTGGCGCCCTTATTAACAACAATTAATAAAGGGCCCAAACTTGGCAAGGTTGAAAATTACCCTGTTGCACGGGATTACTCGTCGACATAATTATACATGCGTATGTCTGCTACTTTCTCTAGAAAAAAGTACATTTTATTTAGGTACAGGTATAGAACATTAGAGGTAATGACATTTTGAAGCCATTTAATATTGGGTACATTATTTATATAATATCACCTTTGACCAAAACACATCTATACTTATACAAATCGCCCTGATAAATAACATAAGTAGTACATCCGTCTGGCGTCTATAGTGAACAATTGGTAAATAAGTTAGGATTGAAACGTTTATGAATATCCATTTTGTGAAAGAATGATTTTAGAATATTTTGTACAACAAATGCGTTGATGGAATTCCATAAGTTTTTATTGGATTCTAAAAAATTTTGGTCTTTTTACCCCATTAAAAACGTTTCTCATAATTTTTTTAAATTTTTTCACTGAACCAATAAAAAAATTATAAATGTTTGATAAAAATTGCTTTTTTTATTATAAATAGCTATAATTTTTTCAAAATTTGACTGATTAAGATCTTTTTTCTCAAAATTTCCTTTTTCAAATGTACATTTTGAAAAAAAATACGAAAAAATTATTTTTAACTATCTTCTTTGTTTTTTTTTAGATTTTTGGAAAAAATCAAAAATTTTTCAATATTTACCATTTCTGATTTTTTTTCGTTATGTAAAACCTTGACATTTACTGCAAATCCTCAAATTATTTCAAAGTCATATTTTTTCGAATTAGATTTTCTTTTCCAAATAAAAAAAAAAAAAAACATTTTTAACTAGCATTATTTCTTATGACACCATTCTGGCAATTTTCGAAAGTGCTCAGATAACTATATATATAGGTACTAAGTAAGACAACTTAGTCAAAAGCAAGTCAAAACCAAACGTATTTTTATCTCTTAAAATATGTTTTTCATTTATAAAAAAAAAAAGAAACTTCAATTTGACTTACTTTTGTCTTCCTAGACTTGCTTTATTTGAAATTTTTTAAATTACGTCAAAATCAAGTTATTTTTTAGACCCGGATCAGCGCGATATCGACATGGTCTGGGTTCGATTCCCAATTCAGGCTATCTATATTTTGCTCAATTTATCTGTAAATTGTCTTATTGAGAAAGTTAATTGTAAGTATGGTTTCACTATATTTTAAAATTCATCAATTTTTAAAAATAGCGAAACCTAAACTTACAATTGACCTTTCCGAGAAAAATTTTTTATATAATTATATATAACTAGATTATATATAATTATATGTGATTATATACAATTATATATGATTATATATAATTATCTATGATTATATTTGGCCATTTTTAAAATATATAATTATATAAAATCTAGTTATATATCATTATATATAATTTTATATGAATATATATAAAAAAATTTTCTCGGGTTTTAAGTCGTTCAAAAAAAAATTTTGGAATTATTCGTAAAGTTTCGAATAGTTCGAGTATTTACGAATAATTCGGAAAGTTTTGAATTACTCGAAAAATAAAAACTACTTATACAGCAGTTCATGATTTTAAAATTTTTCAGAATTAATTTTAATTTTATTTATTTAACTTTTAATTGCTGTCTACAAATGTTATTCGCGGTTAATGACAGTTGAAATGTACGATAAATATTTTGGTGTAATATTTGGTTAATACCAAAATATATATTGTTATTAAATGCTTTGAAAGAACTAAGTCTCTACAATACTTTGAATCCCTCAAGTTTTGAAGAATCGAATTCCTACGAATCAATTTTGATCACCTGTCTCTAACGGATTCGAAACGATTAAAAAGAATTTAAAAGAACAAATACTTTCAAATTGCTTTTAATCGCTAAATGATAATTTAAATTTCGGGTTCATTGGGAGATTTAAAACGATTGAAAGAAATTCAAATTTTTTAATATCTTCGAATCTCTTTTAATCACTCAATAATATTTTAATTTCTGGTTCATTCGGAGATTGGAGAAAATTCGGAGATATTCGATTTTTTGAGTATCTTCGAATCCTTTTCACTTTGAATCGCTTTAAATACTTTATAATCGTTCAGGTGAATTCAAAAGTATATAAGCTTGATCGCTTACATCACTTTAAATACATTATACTCGTTGAGAAGAATTCAAAAGTATTTGAACTTGATTATTTTAAATCGCTTTAAATACTTTATAATCGTTCTAAGGCGGATTTGAATCACGGTGGAAACACCGTGGACCCACGGTGGTTTTGTGCCATTTTATCACCGTGGTTGCATGGTGTATCCACCGTGATTAAACGGTATATCCACTGATTTTTATATATAATATAAATCTTTATAGTTTAATTTCATATATATTTATATATATATATATATATATATATACTGAAAAAAAAAATGTGGTTATCGTAACCACCTGAAGTATTGATAGTGGTAGATAGTTGTTATAACAAAATATATCGTTAACTTGGCGATGAGATTGCTGCATTGACTATCTTCAATTTGAAATAAAAGTATTGTCAATTTAACCATATTCTTTGGTTATGTTCCCCATACTTAGTATTGCTGTTTTAACGATTCCTATAGATTGCTATCATAGCAATCCAAATTGTTAACATAGCAATCCATATGGTTAATATAGCAATCCGGATTGTAAATATATCAATACGTATTGTTAATGCAGCAATACGTATTGCCGTAGGAACCATAACCAAAATAGTTGACTTAATGAAACATTGTATGGATAAAATAGCGATCTAGTCTTTACGCAAATAAAGTATTGTTATATTAACAATCTACGATTTTCTAAACTTTAGATGGTTACTCTAACCTAACGATATTACAATTACAACAATATTTTTTTTTCAGTGTATATATATATATATATATATATATATATATATATATATATATATATATATATATATGAGGCATTCCGCGCCAAATCGGACAGTTTTGAGAATTTTCATTTTTAATTTCTATTATTTTTTCATATTTTTTAGTACTCATCAAAAAACTTATCCTCCTAAATTTTGAGATTTTTTTCGATCATTGGTTCAAAAGCTATGAAATTTTTTAAAAAACCGCTCTTTTCATGGTTTTTTGCTTATAACTTTTTGGAAAATATTTTAAATAAAAAAACTCAAAGAATAAAAAAGTTTTGTTATTCCATGTACTTTAAAAAAAAAATACAAATAATTTTTTAGAAAAATTTTTCTGCGTTATTTTTGAATTTTAAAACTTTAAAGTCATTTTCTGAAAATCATGCATATTTGGATTTTCCTGAAAATTTGTGTCAACAAATTACTATCTGTGCCACAACTTTTCAGATGGTTCCGGTCGTGGGACCTTCGCGGCTACTTTTTTTTTTCGATTATTGAAAATTAAAAAAATTTTTTTTTCGCTATAAATTATTGTCCGTACCGATTTTTGACACTGTGCACTTGTTTTTATTACATATTAAAAATTGATTTCGATATTTTTTCATTCTTAGTATGGATTCAAAAGCAGTAAGCAAAAGTTAATGCTATTTATGAGCACTTATAATAAAGGTTTTGATTTATTGAGAAGCAACTATTTTGAACAAAAAAAACATTAGATTTGCTATACAATTCAGCCAAGACCATTACAGGAGCTCTAAAATATCATATAATTATTCGATAAAGCGACGGAGCTATATTCACTGAGGAGTACTCTAGTTCATAAAACAATCATTGATGTAAAATTTTGAAAGAACACGGAAATAATTAAAAACGTTTGTAAGACAGTTTCGTCGCTTTTTCGAATAATTATATGATATTTTCAAGCTCGTGTAATGATCTTAGCTGAATTACATAGAAAATCTAATGTTTCTTTTGCTTCAAAATAGTTGCTTCTCAATAAATCAAAACATTTATTATAACTGCTCATAAATAGCATCAACTTTTGCTTACTGTTTTTAAATCCCTACTCAGAACAAAAAAATATCGAAATTAATTTTTAATATGTAATAAAAACAAGTGCACAGTGTAAAAAATCGGTACGGACAATAATTTATAGCGGAAAAAAAATTTTTTCAATTTTCAATAATCGAAAAAAAATAGTAGCCACGGGGGTCCCACGACCGGAACCACCTTGGGAAGTTGTGGAATATATAGTAGTTTGTTGACAGAAATTTTCAGGAAAATCCAAATAAGGTAAATGCCCAATACCGGAACGGGACCCAATACCGGAACGATTTGATAATCATTATATTATATTTCAACTCGTACGCGATGAAACTAAATAAAACTTTCTTTATTTGAAACCTTAATCTTTCAGTTAAAAAATAAGATATAAAATAGATTTTAGAAAATATTTAAAATATGAAAAAAAAAATGTTAATTAGAGCAATAGTCTCGGATTCATGACCTTTTCATATCTCTTAATGGTTTTGCTAAGAAATCAGTCAATGATCAGTCTTAAGCTTATAGAAAATGGATAGAATTACTTTTCAATAATTTTATTTTTGTATATGCATCTTGAATCACATAAAATTCAAGAAAACATATTAAAAATATGAAAAAAAATAGTATTATTATATTAATTTTACTGTTCGTCTATTGGTACACCAAAATGAACCCGTGCCCAGTACCGGAACAGCCAATCATATTAATGTTATAGATAAACATTAACGGTGAGTTTTATTGACTGGCTAAATCAAGTACAATATTAATTATTACTGGAGCCCTAATATTTAATGCAGTATGTATGGTTGTTATAAAAAATACATCAAATATAGATAAACTCTAATTTGAATCATAAAAAATAAATTTTTGTCTTTAGTTTTTTTTTTTTTAAATTATTTTTATAGTATAGCCTCAAATGATTTATTTTGTTTCTATTCATTAGTTCAAAATATTTATTTTAATTGAATATTTAATCATTTAAAAATTTTAAATACATTTTACATTATAGGTGTGATATAGCAGACATCAGACAAATTTAAAATTATTAATAAATCGAGTAAATAATTAATAATATAAAATTTAAAAAAATGCGAATTCAAAAAATTTTGAAATTAATAGTGCTTTTTTTGTAAATGTTATTTTTTTAATTATTTATCTTATTTATTTATAATTTTAAAGTTCTCTGATGCCTGCTACATTCATACTCATTTTACATTAATATTATTTAATAATTATTAATATTTTCACCATGAATAAATGCAAAAAATAACTTATTTTATTTACGGTTTCGGTATTAGGACAACCGAATTCCCATATTGGGACAAGGCTATTTCAGCGTTCCGGTATTGGGTCTTTTGGGTGTCATAGAAAAAAATTTTTTTTTTATATTAAATTTAAGAAAAATGAACTAATTTGATTATTTTTGCATTGGTAAATGTCTATTCTATATGATGTAATAAATTATTTTGGTTTATAATTTATTTGAATATTTTTAAAACGATAAAAATCAGTCACATACCCTTCGTCGTTCCGGTATTGGGACATTTACCTTATGCATGATTTTCAGAAAACGACTTTAAAGTTTTAAAACTCAAAAATAACGCAGAAAAACTTTTCTATAAAATTATTTGTATTTTTTTTCTAAAAGTACATGGAATAACAAAACTTTTTTAGTGTTTGAGTTTTTTTATGTAAAATATTTTTCAAAAAGTTCTAAGCAAAAAACCATGAAAAAAGCGGTTTTTTTTTAAATTTCATATCTTTTGAACCAATGATAAAAAAAATCTCAAAATTTAGAAGGATAAGTTTTTTGATGAGTACTAAAAAATATCCAATTATGACGGAAATTAAAAATCAAAATTCTTAAAACCGTCCGATTTGGCGTGGAATGCCCCATATATAATAGAGTGATTCAAAAAATAACAAATTTCTTCTCGGAAACAGGTTCAAAAGTTTTGTTTAGATATAAAAAGACGCCTGTGAAAATTAGAGCTCTTAATATTAATATTGAGAGGTTCCACATTGCACTTTTTTATTTTCCATAAAAATAACATGGAAGAAAATTTTTTTGCGGCTTCTGATTTTTATAAGTAGCTAACGATGCATTAGAGGAAAAAACAAGAGGTATATTTGTGTAGGGAATTGGATGCTTCACAAAAAAAGTCTCTTATCATTTTTTGTTAATTCCATTTGTTTAAAACTTATTTGAGGTTGAAGTCGAATTTATATTAAATTTTGAGATCTTTTTACTTCTCCGGCGAAACTATCAGACATCACAAACTATCATGGGACCTTTTTTGTAGACATTTTTATTTTCTACAAATTATTATCAATAAATTTTGTTCGAATGCCACAGTGTTTTCTAGTTATTTTCATATCAATGTCAAGCTCATAAAAAAAATAGTCTTCTGATTGATTTTAAGACCCTGACATTAATATAAAAATAACTGGAAAGCACTCAGGAATTCGAAACAATTTTATTTGTAATAATTTGTAAAAAATGAATTTGTCTACAAAAAAAAATATCATTGGTGAAAACAACTCCTTGATAAATGACAGCTGTGGTTTTTACTACTCCATAACATAGTTTCTAATTTTTAACTTCACGCTAAGAAAATCGATAATTTTCAAAAATTTTTTTTTTTTTAGTTTTTTAGTGATTTCTCAGAAACGACTTGAACAATCGACTTCGAAATCTAATCAGCTTTAGAATCCGATAAAACGTTTCGATTGCCGCCTTAGCTATCTCAATCGGTTAGTTTGTTCGAGAGATATCGCGGGAGAAGCGAATGGTAAGAAACAGTTATTTGTGAATATTTTTGAAATAACAACCTAACAATTCCAAAATCTGATCAGCTCTAGAATTCAATAAAATACGTCGATCGCCGCCCCAACCATCGAAATCGGTTCATTCGTTCTCGAGATATCGTTGGAGAAAGAAATGGTGAAAAATGGGTTTTTCCGAATATCTTCTAAACGGCTGAATTAATCAATTTCAAATTTTAATCAGCTCTAGAATTCAATGAAACGCACCGATTGTCACCTAAAACGTCAAAATTGGTTAATTAGTTCAAAAGATATCGGCGTTGAAAAATTAAGAAAATAATATTTATGTTATTTTTTGCGGATAAATCATAGCTTTGATCTCAAATATCTTTTAAATGATGAAAGTTATTGCTCAAATACACTGATCCTTTTTTGTAGAACTTTCAATTTCCTATAAAAACATTTATGATGATTTGGTTAAACCATCAATGAATGATGGTTTTTAATGTCGGAAGTTAAAAAAAAAATATATACGATTTTTTTTAATCACCCTACTATATATGTATTAGAGTGTTTCAAAAAAAAAAAAAGTTTTTTTGTATGGTACCCAAAATAATTGAAAGTATAACTAAAAATAAAAATTTTGGTAGCAATCCGGGCTCTTAATAATGATATCAAGGTTTGCCTCAATCCATTTTTCTATTTTCCATTTAAATAACACGGGAAAAAAAATTTTTTTTTTTTTTTAGAATTTTCTAGCTCACAAACTAATCAACGGATTTTTATGTCAATGAATGTTTTTGCAGGAAATTGAACGCTACAAAAAAAGTCTCCTATCATCTTTTGATATATCCCATTGTTCAAAAGTTATTTAAGCTTCAAGTCAAATTTATAGTAAATTTTGAGATTTTTTTACTTTTCCGGCGAAACTATCAGTCTTATCAAAATATATCATGGGAACTTTGTGTGGACAATTTTATTTCTTACAAATTATTACCAATAAAGTTTTTTGAAATTCTGCATTGTTCACAACTTATCTTCATTTCAATGTCAAGCTTTTAAAAAAATAGATTTTTGATGGATTTTAAGAGCTCGACATTGAAATGAAAATAACTTGTGAACAAAGCGGAATTATCTTATTATTATTAGCTTATTTGTAATAATTTGTAAGGAATAAAATTAACTACAAAAAGTTCCAATGACATTTTTTGATAAGACTAATAGTTTCGTCGGAAAAGTAAAAAAATCTCAAAATTTACTATAAATTTGACTTAAAGCTTAAATAACTTTTGAACAATGGGATTTATCAAAAAATGATAGGACTTTTTTTGTAGAGCGTTCAATTTCCTACAAAAACATTCATTGGCATAAAAATCCGTCGATTAGTTTGTGAGCTAGAAAATTCTAAAAAAATAAATTTTTTTCCCCGTGTTATTTAAATTGAAAATAGAAAAATGGATTGAGGCAAACCTTAATATCATTATTAAGAGCCCGGATTGCTACCAAAATTTTCATTTTTAGTTATACTTTCAATTATTTTGGATACCATAAAAAAAAATTGTTTTTTTTTTTTTTTTTTTTTTTTTTTAAACACCCTAATATATATGGTATAACGCCGTTTTGAGGGCACGATTGTACCTAAAATTTTTATCAGATCTTAATGAAGTTTCATACACTTTTTCGGTAGGTGATTATCACGGTTAAGTTCGGAGATAGGCTAAATTGTTTGATTAGTTTAGAAGTTATTGCTGTTTGAAACTTCCACGATTTTTCGAAAAAATCAGTTTTTATTCACGCCCAAACTTGTATAGCATAAAAATTAATACTCATAGACAATGTCCGTGAAAAGTATTTTAAAGCTTGTCTGATAAGCTTTAATTTATGACCTTAAGTTTTTTTTATCAGGACTTAAATTTATACAATCGATATTATTCATGATGAAATTTTGAATCAAGAACGGTGCATTCTTTTGAAATAATCTTAGTTAACTAAGTAAAAAAAAAAATTCTACACAAAAAAACAGTTTACTTGGTTAAAAAAAAATTGTTTTCCGAATTTTCTTTCTTGATTGAATAAAAATGAAACACTTGATTCGAAAACTTTTTTTTGGTTCAAAGCAGTAAACTCTCTTGCTTCAGAAAAAATTGATTTTTGAAGTGAAATTGAACATTTCTTGGTTTAAGGAAAAAAATTCTTGGCTAAAGAAAATAGGTCATCTTATTCCAAAAAATCAACATTTTGAACGAAAAAAAGTTTACCTGGGCCAAGAAACTTTTTCTTGCAACAAGAAAAAAAATTTCTTGCTTCAAAAAATAAACTTCTAGAAGTAAAAAGTAGAAATAAAAGTCGCTTGGGCCAAGAAAAACAATTTCTTGCTCCACAAGATTGCTTCGTTAATACAAATGAAAAATTTTCTTAGTCAGAAATGTATCCTCTCTTTGAAAGATTGACGTGTCGATTTTTTTTTTATCTAAAACGTATTTTCTTGTTTTTTTGTTTTGTGAATAATTATTTAAGTAACCATTAAGATTAAATATTAATTTCATGATGTATTATTGAATATACTATAGTACAATCCAAAAAAGTACTTGTCACTCTGTCAAATGGCAGAGGAGTACTCCAAAAAATCGTGTTCAAATTTGGAATATAACAATTTCAAAATATCTATTTTACTATGGACACTACAAGTGGCTGGGCGCGATCTCGTGGCGAGCACCGAACTACGTCCGCTGCTGATACCTGGTACCCGTGACTTACCCCGTCTCCATATCGATCACTTCTCCCAAGAAATTTTTTCTATTGGCTTAAACAACTTTTGTTTTCTTGAAAATATTCAAAGCGATTTAAAATTTTAACTTTATAATACTTTTGAATTCACCTAAACGATTAGAAAATATTTAAAGCGATTCAAAATGATAAAGTTCAAATACTTTTAAATTTACCTCAACGAATATGAAGTATTTAAAGCGATTCAAAATGGTCAAGTTTCAATACTTTTGAATTCACCTTAACCCTGTCGGTTTTAAATCATGGTGGAAAGATCGTGGAATCTTGGTGGATCCACCGTGATTATACGGTGGGTGTGTGCCATTTTACCACCATGAATACACGGTATACCCACCGAGTTTACACGTTGAACCCACACGTAAAAAAATCTGGGCATCGGCCGGCCAGTCCTAAAACTAAACGCTGTTTTCAACCTCAAGGTACAAGTTTATACCACTCTTACCGCTGTATAAGAATGAATGAGAAAATAGTTTTATTATTTTTACGTTAATTCGTAGGCGACATACTTATGGGGTTCTATGAGATAATAATAAAAAAACGAGAGAAATATCGTATATTTCTGTTTCCTAAGATAATTAAAAATTATTTGGAGTAATTTAAATTTTTAAATTATTTTCAGTTGAATTGAATAAGAAAATAAAATCATTTATTTCTTTGTTTAAAAAAATAATTTAATTACTAGTTGACAACTCATTTTAACCCACTGAGAGTTATACAGTGTAGACTCTGGTTATAAGTTACATCGAACGCTCTACTCACTCTCACGTCAATTTCATTTTTTCCTGTAGGTAAGAGTATAGAATGAAATATAACTTTATAACCAGAGTCTACTGTATATTATTTTTCAACTTCGGTAAAGAAGAAATCTTTAATTATTTTCCAACATGTGATGGGACTCGAACTGACGACTCTTCGATTGAAGCTCTGAAAACAGTTCAAGTCAAGTGATTTAGCCCGCTCGGCCACCACATGCATTTGGAAATCGAAATTTATTCTTTTACTTAAAGCTATCCAGTACTATATATGGCCAAGACTAAGCTTAAAAAAAATTATTTTTACTTATTATTGAAATTTTGATAATATGACGTTCTCTTTATTTTTTTTAATAGTTTTAAATTCATTTGATGCATTTTTTTTTTAAGAAAGTTACTCAATTGTTTCTTTTCTTTTTTCATAATCTTGAAAAATGTCAGTTTTAAACTTTATTAAATTGATTAAATTACAAGAAAAAATAGATAAAATTGACTCGAATATTCCTAAAATGTTTTCCGATAAAAAAAAAATACATGGTTGTTTTTAGTATTTAAAAAAAATATAGCGTAAAAATTCATTTGTTTACAACAAATTGTCTGTTTAATAAACAAATGAAAAATTATTAAAAAATTATTTTTTTATAAAACAAGAGAACATGATAAATTATGATTTAAAAAAAATATAGTTCATTAATATTAATACTAAGCAACAAAAAAAAAATTGTTAACTAGCAAATGCGCTTTTTAGCAATAAAAAAATTTTTTTAAGGGACGATTTTTTTCTTAAAAAGCATTATTTTCATTAAGCATCTTATTCCTAAAAAAAAATTTTTTTAAATCTTATTAACAATGCATTTGTTTATAATAATTATTTGAACGATGTCAGTAAAAATTTTTTTAAAATTATTGTTAAGTAGCTTTTAGCAATAAAAAAACAAAATAATCAAAAAAATAAAATTCCTTGATTGCTTTATTTACATTCTTAATTTTTCAATTCCTTAGATCGTAAATAAAAAAGTGAAAAATCGAAATTTTTTAATTTTTCCAACGGCGATTTTTTCTAAACCCTTTCAAGAACATCTCTACGAAGTGAAAAAAATCCTGGATTCTTAGTTTAGAAATAATCAGGGTTTTTATATAAACTTTAAACGAGTAAAAATGAACTAAATAACAAAAGCATAGTTAATTGAAAAATTGAGGTAAAATTTTTTTTTCGGTGGATTATTATTAATCCATGTGTTTAGAAAGAACCAAATTTTTTTTATTTCTTAATATTTATATTTAATCGGTTAAAATAATTTTTTTCGATTATGCTATTGATTCAATTAACGCGCGTGCATGCGCTGCTACCCGTTTTTAGTCCCATTTTCACCGCTAAATTAAAATTATAAATATTGTTGGTACAGTTCGGGGAGTCAGGACTTTTTTTTTGGAAATTTCCTGCTCTTTGAGGATCTTTTTACAGATTTTGGATATCGTAAATAGTTGTTGAACTATTTGTAAAAAACCAAACCATTTTGTTTTTTTTTTTTTTTTTTTTTTACTAAATTGTTAATGACTTACAATTTTTGCCAGGCCCAAATTTCCACTTTAATTTTTTTTTATAGATGCTATTTCGAATCAAATCAGACCTCAATCATAGTTTTCGGTGGTCTTGGACAGATTTTCGTCAAAAAGGCACTTGTTGACTAGACTAATATGTTTATATGCGTCAAATACCGTAACTTACATGAGACAACAAGTCATTGAACATACAAATGGCAATATGATGAATTTTATTATATTCTCATAAAATTCAATTATTAATGACAGGATCATTTTCTCATGCGTTCTTATTAAAACAGAAATTTTGTAAATTTTATTGTTTTCTTTTAGAATCCAATTGTGACTGATAAAAATATTTTCGGATATGTTCTCATCCAAACGGGAAGTTTATAAATTTTATTATATTCTCATAGGATCTAATTATTAGTGACAGGATCATTTCCTCATAGATTCTCATTAAAATAAAAATTTTGCTAATTTTATTAATTTCTCATAGATTCCAGTTGTGAGTGACAAGATCATTTCCTTATACATTCTCATCCAAATAGAAATTTTGTCAATTTTATTATTTTCTCATATAATCCCATCATTACTGACGGAATGATTTCCTCATATGTTCTCATTGATTCTCATAAAATTCCTATGAGAATTTATAAGAAGCTATCGGATCTTATGAGATTTTTTAAGCAGGGAAATGTTCAATGTTGATTAAAAATGTTTTAAGTCCGTGCATGATGAAGGATTTGATAAGTGATATTGGTATTTCACCTTTTTCTTTAATAATTGATGAAAGTACAGACGTTGCAAGAGAGAAGGTCCTATGTATTATAATTAGATATTATTCTCATCGAAAAAAGATAATAGTCACAACATTCTATCGCCTTGTAAAAATTTCTGATGCTTCTGCCAATGGTATATATTCAGCGCTGACGACACAATTAAAAGCAGATAAACTTCCAATTGAAAATTTAGTCGGTATAGGTGTCGATGGTGCCAGTGTTATGTTTGGATGTAATCAATCTGTTGTAAGTCTTCTTCGAAAAGACTTACCAGATTTAATAGTAATGAAGTGTGTATACCACTCATTACATTTATGCGCTGAAAAAGCAACAGCCGTACTGCCTAAAGATTTAGAATACTTAGTGAGAGAGGCTCATAGTTGGTTCTCGTACAGTCCAAAAAGATTAGATGAATATAGAGATTTATATGAAACGATGATTAATGGAAATAGAAACTCATCAAAGTTTTTGCAGATGCATAAAACTAAAATTCATTAAAATATTTATCATAGACATAGTATATGTATAATTTATAAGTTTGAAAATTTTATAAGAGTATAATTGTTCATTGAATAAAATTAATGTACGATTTGTTATTTAATTTTTAATAAAATTATCTATGACCTCAACATCCAGTAAACATAAACATTTTTTTAAATAATTTATAGCATATATTCGAATGTGATATATTTGTAAAAAATATACTCATTTGAACTTTAGGGAATTAACTTTTTTTTTAGGGTCTTTCATTTGACTTAAAACAATTTTTAGGGTCAAGTTTTTTTTCGAGTTGGTAGCACTGTCAACTACACCTTTTTTACGTGCACTGTGACTACACGGTGTACCCACCGTGTAACCATCGTGATTAGGTTGTGTACCTATCATAATTCCACGGTATACCCACCATGATTCCATGATGTATCCACAAATTTTATGACGAAAAAAGAGAAAAAAATCTGCTGACTTGTAGACTCGATCCCGAGACCTTTGAATTCAAAGTCTGAACTGTTACCCACTGTGCCGAATCTCATGCTTGAAAGATGAGGTAGATTGTAGTTATTTGGATAACATTGAATTTGAGAAAATTAAAGACATCGAATGAATGATTGTTTTCTTATTTGTATTATACATAAGTATATTATTGTTTATATAGTAACGAGACCAATAGTGGTATACCTACTAATAACGAGGCAATAAATACTTGTTTTCGTCAATTATATAAATAAGAAGTTGAAATTTTTCAAACTTAACTAAAAATTTTGTAAGTTAATATCTCGGTTTTTTATAACTAAATTCATCATTAAAACTTCAAAATTCCCTTAATTGTCCCGCTAATGATCTTGTTAGCCTATTTCCAGAAATTTTAAAAAAGATTGTATGCTTTATAACTTTTATGAATGCGGTAAATTAAAAAATTCATCGACTTTATAAGATTTATGAATCATTATAAAATGAGTTTTATCGAATACTGTTACACAATGTAGGTGTTTCTTAATTATTTCACAAAACTTTATAATTCTCACACCTGCACAGTATGATATTCACTTAAAAATCGCTATTAGATAGAATTTGCTAAAATTTAATTATTTGAAATTTTATATGATCATATATAATTTGATACAAATTTATAAAATTATATAAAAATTAAAAAATTATATTAAAGTTTTTTGAGCGAATAGAAATGACTAGACCAATCATTCAGAATATTTTATCAGCTCTTAGTTTCGCCGAAAAAGTAAAAAGATCTCGATCTTAACTATAAATTTGACTTCAAGCTCGAATAACTTATCAACAGACGGATTTTTCAAAAAATGATAGGAGACTTTTTTTGTAGAGCGTTTAATTCCCTACAAAAATATATCCTGAGTTCATCTGTACAATGAGCCATTGCCCAGGTATAAAATTCCAAGCTTAAAATTTGTTTTTCCCATGTTATTTAAATGGAAAATAGAAAATTATGATCCGTGACCTCTACATATCAATATTAAGAGCTCATATTTTCACAGGAACTTTATTTTAAAGTCCTTTGACAAAATTCCACGGCCATTCGAAAAAAAACATTAGTCGATTTTTTTGACACACTCTAATATATATATATATATATATATATATATATATATATATATATATATATATATATATATATATATATATATATATATATATATATATATATATACATATATATTAGGGTGGCATAAAAAATCCGACTATTTTTTTTTCGATCTAGCATGAAAATTTGTTGGGGTACGATGTTTTAATAAGTCCTTCCAAAAATCAGCTCGATTAAAAATTTTCAAGAGGTCACTCACGAATTTTGAAAATATCAAAAATGGCTGAAATTCAGATTTTTTAATTCGGAATTTTTCCTTCCTCTTAGAAGCAATAGTTTATATTTGTAAAGTCACGACTATGCTGAAAATTTCAGCCCAAAATTTAAATATTTAAATGGCGCTCAAGAATTTTGAATGTTTCCGAGTGCTGTCTTTTGGACGTTTTCCAGCGACCCTTAAATATTAATAATAAAGCTTCTCGATTTTTTCACGATCAATTTGCATGACAATGAATGAAAATATAATCCGAGAAATAGAAATAATAAATTTTTTACATACTTTTTTATTTTTTAATTCAATTCTTAGGTTTTTTCGCTTCTTCAGAACTTAACAAATTTTATTGTTGAAGACTGTCCTGTATATTTTTGGTTATGCAAAAGTTATATTTTACTGAAATGACAATAATTGAGTCATGAAAAGATACAAAAACTAATTCAAACTATTAGTTACATATTATCAGTTAATATTCAAAATTCCTGAGCGCCGTTTAAATATTTAAGTTTTGAGCTGAAATTTTCAGCATAAGGTAAATTTCCCAATACCGGAACAAGACCCAATACCGGAACGATTTGATAATCATTATATTATAATTCAACTCTTACGCGATGAAACTAAATAAAACTTTCATTATTTGAAACCTTAATCTTTCAGTTAAAAAATAAGATATAGAATAGATTTTAGAAAATATTTAAAATATGAAAAAAAAAAAAAATGTTAATTAGAGCAATAGTCTCGAATTCATGACTTTTTCATGTCTCTTAATGGTTTTGCTAAGAAATCAGTCAATGGTCTTAAGCTTATAGAAAATGGATAGAATTACTTTTCAATAATTTTTTTTTTGTATATGCATCTTGAATGACGTAAAATTCAAGAAAACATATTAAAAATATGAAAAAAAATAGTATTATTATATTAATTTTACTGTTCGTCTATTGGTACACCAAAATGAACCCGTGCCCAGTACCGGAACAGCCAATCATATTAATGTTATAGATAAACATTAACGGTGAGTTTTATTGACTGGCTAAATCAAGTACAATATTAATTATTACTGGAGCCCTAATATTTAATGCAGTATGTATGGTTGTTATAAAAAATACATCAAATATAGATAAACTCTAATTTGAATCATAAAAAATAAATTTTTGTCTTTAGTTTTTTTTTTTTAAATTATTTTTATAGTATAGCCTCAAATGATTTATTTTGTTTCTATTCATTAGTTCAAAATATTTATTTTAATTGAATATTTAATCATTTAAAAATTTTAAATACATTTTACATTATAGGTGTGATATAGCAGACATCAGACAAATTTAAAATTATTAATAAATCGAGTAAATAATTAATAATATAAAATTTAAAAAAATGCGAATTCAAAAAATTTTGAAATTAATAGTGCTTTTTTTGTAAATGTTATTTTTTTAATTATTTATCTTATTTATTTATAATTTTAAAGTTCTCTGATGCCTGCTACATTCATACTCATTTTACATTAATATTATTTAATAATTATTAATATTTTCACCATGAATAAATGCAAAAAATAACTTATTTTATTTACGGTTTCGGTATTAGGACAACCGAATTCCCATATTGGGACAAGGCTATTTCAGCGTTCCGGTATTGGGTCTTTTGGGTGTCATAGAAAAAAATTTTTTTTTTTATATTAAATTTAAGAAAAATGAACTAATTTGATTATTTTTGCATTGGTAAATGTCTATTCTATATGATGTAATAAATTATTTTGGTTTATAATTTATTTGAATATTTTTAAAACGATAAAAATCAGTCACATACCCTTCGTCGTTCCGGTATTGGGACATTTACCTTAGTCATGACTTTACAAATATAAACTATTGCTGCTACGAGAAAGGAAAAAAAAATATTGGAAAATCCAAAATTGCACACCTCAATCGCTCATTTCATTTTTAATCATTACTTTTTTTTTTTTTTTTATTATGAATTTTTATTCAACTTTTGAATCATTAATTTGATTTTTTGATTTCTTGATTCCAGTTTAATTTTTTTATTTTTTTTTTATTAAAATTTTTTCTAAATATCCCGCATTTTTGTTGTAGATGTCGCTCTTTATTTTCAAACCTACTGTTTTACACTCGTGCTGCTACCAGTAGTTGATGGTTAGAAAAAAGAAAAAAAATTTACTTTTGTAATATTAAAATAGTAAAAATAAAAATGGCCGCTAAACTTTTCGTGAATAATCAGTTTTACGTTTCTAATTAATTACAATTAAACTAAAAGCATTTAGACAGTAATTTTCAATAGGGTTCTTGGGATTCACTGTGGGTTCACTGGGGTTAAAATAATTTCTGTTTAATTAATGGAATAATTAATCGACTTTAGATTCGAAATTATTCTTCAATAAATTGTCTGTGTTGGTATGAAATTTGACCTATTTTAGTGTAATCGAAAAAGTCTAGAAATAATTTGATGTGAGTGAATAAGTCAAAAAGTTTAGAGCTATCATAAAGCACCATCAGCGCTTTCGCACTTGAGGTGTGCAAAATTTGAAATAAAAAATTCAAATTTCGATCACTTTAGATACTTTCAAAATTCTTGAGCGCCCTCTTCAAAATTTTTTATCGAACTGATTTTTGAAGATATTTCTTAAAACATAATATCCCAAGAAATTTTCATGCGAGATCGAAAAAAAAAATAGTCAGATTTTTTGGGCCAACCTATAAATATATGGGCAGATCCATTAATTCTCGACGAAAGTGTGCGCACTGGGGTCAGCGATTTTGATGCTGATTTTTTCCTCGAAAGTACACCTAAAAAGGAGACGATCTTGAAAATTTGAGCCCGACATGTGCAAATCCGGCCGCTGGAGAAGTTTTTGAATTTTTAAAAAAGTCGATTTTTCACTAATTTTCAAATATTTGTATTTCAGTTTGTATATAACAAAGACTCCTGCCCAGCGGCATTCTTCTCAGTAAGAGACTTCCACTTTTGTGAAAGAAATAGATATTAGGTCTAAACTTATATCGAGCTTAGCTAATAACTTCCAACTAAATAACTGTTATGGTTAAATTTTGCTTTTAGTGGAATCTATCCATCTTTTGCTTCATTGCTTTGATTTTGTAAAGTCATAGCTATTTGAAACCAATTAAACTTTAAAATATCGCTGTTTTTAAATAGCTAGAACTTTTTTCTTCGAACTTCGATTTATTTTAAACTTTTAGAAAAGTTGCTTTATTCTATCCCGAAAAAGCCCTGAAAGTTCAATACCCATATCGCTCTGAAAATATAGGGTATTATTCACATTATGCATGATTATGAGTTATGATTTTACTCTGTATACCTTATACATTAATGAAATCAATACTCATAGTCATGCATAACCCATACAAAGTCGCCGTTAATGGATAAAAATGCCGTAGATCGGCCGATGTCTGACTACCGTCACTCGCCCAAGCATTGGCAATTAGTAATGGCCCAAGCATGGTTAATTACCAGCAGCCGTTTAATCTTTTAAACGACGCTGCCGATGGCTGGCCAATGAATGGCTACTTATGACTGGCCGATTATCGTTTCGCAACGTTGGGATACTGTTAGTGAATAAGTGGTCCATGACTTTGTCAAATAAAACTCCTTGAGCTCGAAAATACTTTTACATGCCTTTAGTTTCGAAAAAAAAAACCGTTTTAATGATTTCTTTCTCCCACAATATCTCTCAAACGCATCAACTGATTGAGATGTTTAAGGTGGCACTCGACGAGTTTTATTAGGTTCTAGAGCTTATTAGATTCTGAAATTGATCAGATGAGTCACTTCAAAGATATTCGCAAAAAACTGTTTTTTACCATTTCTTTCTCCCGCGATAACTCTCGAACGAATTATCCGCTATTGATGTTTGAGGTAGCAATCGACGCGTTTTATTGAGTTCTAGAGCTGATTATATTTTGAAGTCGATTGTATAAGTCGTTTCTGAGAAATCAATAAAAAACTAAAAAAAAAAAATTTTTTTTTTTTTCGTAATTGGCCAATATCTTCAAGTCTACACACACATACACACTCGCGCGCACACACACACACGCGCGCATACGCACACACAATAGTTTAAAAAATATAATTAAATAAAATTAAATTTTCTCTATTTTTTATTGAATTTTAAAATACCTTTCCCCATCAAAGTTGAAGCGGACAACTATTTTATCAACTTATAAATTGTTATAACTTTGAAACTATTGGTGATACGGTCTTAGACAATCAAGACAATCTTTTAGACAATTTATTAATTTATATAATAAATTTTTTACATGCTTAATATCTATTATGGTTCAATTTTATGAGCATTTGTTTATAAAAAAATGCATCATTTGAATTTTTAATTAATTATATCTTTTAAACTATTGAAGTTACGGCTTTTATGATTCAAGACAATTTCATAGACTAATTATTGGACTACTCAAAAATAATTTTTTACCCTTATACTCCTACCTAACGCCAATAATTAATGTTGTTCTTGCTGTTTTCATTTAGTTTTTGAATTTTCAATTTATAACTTAACGTTTGTCAAAGCAAAGATTCAAAATTTTTGCCAGTAGTGCGGCCTGGAAGACATTTACAGAGTTAAATGAACTTTTTGCAGAAATGTAGCCTTGACAATTAGCAAGAATTGATTTCCTGACTAAAAATATCTACATGTAAAAATCTGTTGTGTGTGTGAGTATAAATGTGTCAATAAAATCCAGTTAATTAAAAATTCAAGTGATGTTTTTTTTTATAAATAAATGCTTATAAAAATTGAACCACAATAGATATCAAGCATGTAAAAAATTTATTATATAAATCAATAAATTGTCTAAAAGATTGTCTTGATTGTCTAAGACCGTATCACCAATAGTTTAAAAGTTATAACAATTTATAAGTTGATAAAATAGTTGTCCACTTCAACTTTGATGGGGTAGAGTATTTTAAAATTCAATAAAAAATAGAGAAAATTTTTTTTCATAACTTTAATGTACATAGCTGTATTTGTAATTTTTTAAAGCTACGGAAAAAAAATATAATGAAAATGAAAATTTGTTTATAACAAATTGTTTACAAAATAATCAATGAAAATTTTAATAAAAAAAAAATTTTTTTCATAATTATATTGAGAATTGTAAATAATGATTTAAAAAAAAAATGATTTCTTAATAAATAATTTAAATGGTGGGTAAATGAAAAAAACCATTATAAACAATTAAAAAATTTTTTTATGAAAAAATTTTTTCTTAAAAAATCATTATTTTACTAAAACAACAGAATGACAAAAAAAAAAATTTCAAAAATATTGAATTTGTCTATTTGTTTATAAAAAATTTTTAAACAATGAATTTTAAAAATCTTTTAGCCAAGCTACTAAACGCAATATATGAATACAAAAACAACCAAAATTAAAGATTTAGGAAAAAAAATTTTTTTATAACATTAGCCGGATATTTCAATTTTTGATTTTAACTTTGAAAAAGAGAAACTTTATAAACAGATGAAAAAATTTTTATAAACTATTACAACGGAATATGTTCTTTATTTATATAACAAGAGCTGCCAAAAGAAAAAAATTTATAGACACATCTTTTAAACATTTTTAAGAGATTTTATAAAAACTCAAGTCTCAGAAAAATTTGTTAATTAACAATTAAATAACTTACACAAAAATCAAGCTAAAAATTTTTTTCATGCGGGGCTATATTTCTTCAAGTGTCTAGATGGCACTTTAATTTATTCAGATTTTAAAATTAATATTTTATGTTATAAAAAAATTATTTTGTGCTGCATACTTTGCTTGGAGACGACGCGCAGGCATCGAAACGGCCGCGCGGAGCCCAACTTTCAACGTTAAATTAAAATTATAAATAATGGAGCTACAACTGGGGGAGTAAAGACTTATTTTACTAAAATTTTCTCCTCTTTTAGGATCTTTTTTCAAATTTCAGATATCTTTAATATTTTTGAAGTTATAGCTAAAAAACGGAAATTCCCTTTTTGTCTCTTCGTTTTTTGTTTATAACAAATGCAATTTTTAATGGCGGATAAAAAAAATACCCATTTCTCAGAATGAAATTTTGAATCCAATGCACCAATCGCCATATTTTTAAGAGAATATCAACGATTTTTCGCAGAAAACCCATTTCTTGACTAGACTAAAACATCAAAATCGGATAATTCGTTCAAGAGTTATCGCGGGAGAAAGAAATGGTAAAAAACGTTTTTTTTCGATTATCTTTGAAGTGACTCATCTGATCAATTTCAGAATCTAATAAGCTCTAGAATTTAATAAAACGCGTCGATTGCCACCTTAACCATCTAAATCGGTTGATGCGTTCGAGAAATTTCGTGGGAGAAAGAAATGCTAAAAACGGTTTTTTTCGAAACCAAAGGCGCATAAAAGTATTTTCGAGCTCGAAGAGCTCGAAAAATTATTTACAACGATGTTTTCGAGCTCCTTGAGCGGGTAGTTTCGGGGCTGGCCCGCAGGGTCAACCGATATACCGATTTTTTAGTTCGTTATTATTTGCAACCAACAACTGCAATTTTATAACTTCATTTATAAACATTAATTTAATAAAAAATAATACATACATTTTTATAATAAATGTCATTTTTAATAATGGTGGTAGAGCAAGATAATTCAACTGGGTTCTTGATAAATAATCAATTTAATTTAATAAGTTTTATTTTAAAAAATTATTTACTTATAATAAAATAGTACTATATTCTTAATTTTTTTTTCTAAATAATCGAAAATATTAATTAGATTGCTCTTTATATTTTATAAAATCGAGTGGTTGTAGTAGAATGAATATGTAGATCATTCAAAAGTGTCAGTTCACCATTAGCAGTTTCGTCCAGTAGCCATCATTCGGACCCAGTAATCAGAAGGACGGCAGTTCGCGTCCAGAGCCTAGCAGAATTTTCACCGAGTTTTTTTCACATCATTTACCCTGCTTTAATAGTTTAAACGATAATGATCATGAATCATATTAGGTTAATAAAAAAAAATTTTTTTTTTTTTTCAATTAAATTCATTTACATGCTTGGCTGATAGCCAGCTGCCATTAATCGGCCGATAGTCGAGCGCCATTAATGGGCCGTGGTTATCATTTGTATATTCGGCCGTTCATGGGCCATTAAAAATTGTCAATGACCGGCCGTTAATCATCATACTTCGCCCGGCGGTGGGCCATCCAAGGGCCGGATTCCAAACTTTGTATGGGAATGTGAATAATGCCTTATATTTTCAGAGCAATATGGGTATCTGATGCTGATATTCGAAAACATAAAAAAAAATTGAAAAAATGTATTCTCAACAATGGTTTCGAGCTCAAGGAGCGTGTGTGTGTGTGTGTATGTGTGTGTGTGTATGTACCTATGTATGTAAATTCTTTATATCTTTTTAACTAATAAACCAACTTGGATGGTTAAGGCGGCAATCGAAACAGCATTTTGGCCATCAACTTTTCTGAACATTTCAAATCATTTGATCAAGTAGACTCGAAGATATTGGCCAATTACGAAAAAAAAAAAATTTTTAACTTCCCGCTAAGAAAATCGACGATTTTCAAAAATTTCGGGAAGTTATTGTTTTCACCCCGATTTTTGAAAATCGAGTTTTCATCAGATGTCGACGTTTTGAGGTCCTAGGAAGCTATTCTGACTATTTTCAGAATGATGTCCGAGTGTGTGTGTGTGTGTGTGTGTGTGTGTGTGTGTGTGTGTGTGTGTGTGCGTGTGTGTGTGTGTGTGTGTGTGTGTGTGTGTGTGTGTGTGTGTGTGTGTGTGTCCGTATGTGTGTGTGTGTGTGAATAATCTATAACGTTTTAACTCATGCATCGATTTGGATGTTTAAGACGGCAATCGAAAGAGCTCGTTGGCCATCAACTTTCCTGAAAATTTCAGATCATTTGATCAAGTAGACTCGAAAATATTGGCAAATTATGAAAAAACAAAAAATTTTTTTTCACTTTTTTATTGATTTCTCAGACACGAATGAATCGATCGACGCGAAAATCTAATCAGCTTTAGTAAAACTCAATAAAACGCGTCGAATAATGCCTTAATCATCTCAATCGGTTAATTAGTTCAAAAGATATCAGAATTGAAAAGTTATTAGGTGTACAAAAAAGTTCTACCCGTTTTTCAAAGATGGAGTTATCTAACAGCTATTTATAGGTTAGCTATGAATACGTATATGTACATGCACAGCTGTTTGTACTCTTTAAATTCATCAAACTTTTAATATATTAATCTTCGATATATATATTTTTTTATCAAGTTAAAAATGGAAGTAAGTAATGAGCATATCCGCCATTGTCTTTTATATGAATTTCATCAAGGAAAAAGTGCTGCTGAAGCTCAAAGAATAATCTGTGCAACTTATAATGACAGTGTTATTGATGACAGTACTTGTCGAAGATGGTTTCGGAAATTCACAAACGGAGATTTTAATTTAAATGATAAACCACGCTCTGGAAGACCTTCAACAATCAGTGACGAGAAATTGGAAGAATTACTGAATCAAGATTCTGCACAAACACAACAAGAACTTGCGAAAAAGTTAAACGTTACTCAACAAGCTATTTCTGAAAGATTACATGCTTTAGGTAAGATTCAAAAAGAAGGAAAATGGGTACCTCATGAATTAACTCCAGAACAACGAGAGAGACGAGTTGACACCTGCCTGTCGTTGCTTTCACGACATAAAAAAAAAAGTTTTTTGTGGAAACTTGTAACAGGGGACGAAAAGTGGGTTTACTATGAGAATCCTAAACGTCGAAAACATTGGGTAGACCCAGGACAACCAACGACATCAACACCAAAACGTAATGTTTTTGGGAAAAAAATATTGCTTTGTATTTGGTGGGATGAGTGGGGCGTGCTATATTATGAGTTACTCAAACCAGGAGAAACCGTTACTGGAGAACGCTACAGTTGTCAATTCAAAAAATTAGCAGATGAAATCAACAGTAAAAGACGATTTGCGGGACAAAAACCTCGACCAGTGATACTGCAGCATGATAACGCCAGGTCTCATAGAAGTTCAATCGTCCACCACACTATAAATGATTTACAGTGGGAAGTTTTACCGCACCCGGCGTATTCACCAGACCTTGCACCGTGTGATTTTCACCTATTCCGTTCATTGCAAAATTACTTGGCTGACAAACACTTACAAAATGAAAACGAAATGCAAAAAACAATAGGTGATTTCATTTCGACAAAAGATCAAGCCTTTTATCGCCGTGGGATCCATCAGTTGCCTGAGCGTTGGCAAAGGGTAGTAGATGCTGATGGTGGTTATTTTGATTAAAATTTGTATTTTATTTAAAATTTTTAAATATATTTTTTTTTGACAAAAAACGGGTAGAACTTTTTTGTACACCTAATAAAAAAATAACATTCTATGTTATTTTTTCCAGATAAATCAAAATGTATTGTACTAAAATGTATCTAAAATCTTACAAACTTTTCCTCTTTCTGGTCTCTTTTGATCATCATATAATGCCATCGAACTTGTTCTTTAGTTTAAACCATATTATCAATGAAAAAATCGAAAAAACCCAGTTTTTAATCATTTTCTCAGATATTTTACATATTATTGCTTTGACCTAAGCCAAAACTCATTTAAATCTTGATTTCGATCACTGACATTGATTTCTGCCTCAATACATTTAGTTTATTGAACATAATCGGAAATTAAAATTTAAAAACCGCTTGTTCATTAATGATTTTCGATTCTTGAACTTTTAAACTTTATCATAAAGCGTAACTTGTTAGAGTTTGAAAAGCTCATAAAAAAACAATCACATGCAACAAGATTTTCGAGCTCGAAAATATAGTCACATTAATATTTTCGAGCTCCTTGAGCTCGAAAACAGCGGGAAGTTTTGGGGCTGGCCCGCAGGGCCAACCGACGCCCGGATTTTTTTTTACAGAAAGGACTCAGTACTATCCTAGAGAGTAGCCACGACAATTTTTTTTTTTCTGTAAAGTTTCCTATTACCATATCACGCAATTCTGCCAAAGGAAAAAAATTTGAAAATTTTTCTTCAAAAATTATGCAAAATACAAAATTTTACGATTTTTTCAGTTTTACAACTTTATTCTTTAAATATCTCGACAACTATGATAGTTACAATAATGATCTAAAGCTTGTTTTGAAAAGAATACTTTAGGCTATGAAAAAAAAATTCCAAAAAAAATTTTGAAAAATGACAAATTTGTCAAATTTGGAATTTTTAAAATTTGTCAAAAATGACAATCGACATCAATTTTTGGCTCAATTTTTTTTTTATAACACCTTGTACTTATTTCAAAAGATCCTGAAATTTTCAGAACTGTGTTTTTTGTTTTTTCAAAAATATGAATTTTCGAATTTTATTAAAAAAAAATAATTTTTCTGTTAAGTAAAGTTAAGCAATCACGTAATTCAGTAAATTATAGCAGTAAAAATTTCACATTTTGACATATCACTGTGAAAATGACCGTTATTGACGGTTATACTCTTAATTATTTGATAGATATCAAATAATTAAAAATATAACTGTCACTAATGGTCTTTTTCACATTGAATATGATATATAATAATTATATTTGATAGATACCAAACAAATTAGAATTTTATCATCAGTACAGTGCTCCTCCCCTAAGATATCCTTCTGTAAGATATCACTTCCCCTCATTTTACTACCACCTCCACTCAATTCAGTTTTCCCACTACACTCAGTGGAATTTACTTGCGCTTGCGCTTGAGCCGCTGCTATAAGTCAGCTGTTTACTTATACATAGATATACTTATAGATAGTAAGATTTAAGATTGTTGTGATATTAGTACTATTAAGTTTATTTATGATAAATAAAAAAATATCTTATGTCAAGCGATAAAAATAATAACACAATAAAGCGTAAACAACCGACGGCGGCACCCGTTTCGGTTAAAGTTAATGCTTTAAAAGAATCAAGTAATGGGGTCCCAAAAAATGTTATTGCTAATAACCTTAATGTAACCCCGCAAAAAGTTCAAAAGTGGAAAAAAAATAAAAAAAAGTTTGATAATTTAGTGCAGGAATATGGTTGAAAGTTTAATTTTACGTACTATTTAATACCATATTTTATGTAATATCTTTTAAAGATATAACTTAAGTAGTGAGTTTCAGGTTAATTTTAATTTTCTTATTTATAAAGACGAAATTTAAATTTAATATTTTTGGACTGTAAAACATGTGTAATATTGTGATAAATGATAACTATGTCAAAAAAATAAATAATTCGTTCAAATATTTCGCGCTTTTTTTAAATACTTCGTAGGCCACTGCGCATGCTTATATTTTTAATAGCTCCACTTTTTAAAAGTGGAAGGGGTACCTCTCTAAGATATTTTTCCTGGAACCAGAGCCCCGAGTCTGATATCTTAGGGGGGGAGCACTGTAATGAGCTTTTTTCACATTATTATGTCAATAACCGAAATTTTTTCTGCTGAAATTCACGAAATTTATTGATTTCTTAACTTGACTTAACTAAAAATAAAAAAAAAAAAAGCTATTTAATAAAGTTCGAAAATTAATATTTTTTAAATTGCAAGAAAGACAGTTGATAGATATTAAAAAAATAAAAATGTAACCGTCAATGATGGTGTTTTTCACATTATTATGACAGTAAGTGAAATTTTTACTGCTGAAATTTACTAAAGTACGTGATTTCTTAACTTTACTTACCAAAAAAATGAAGAAAAAAATTAAATTTTTTTTTTGATAAAATTCAAAAATTCATATTTTTGCAAAAACAAAAACCATAGATCTGAGAATTTCCAGGATCTTTTAAAATAAGTACAAGGTGTTATACAAAAAAAAATTGAGCCAAAAATTTAATGTCGATCGTCAATTTTGAAAAATTTCAAAAATTCAAAATTTGACAAATTTGTTGTTTTTCAAAATTTTTTTGGAATTTTTTTTTTCATAACCTTAAGTATCCCTTTCAAAACAAGCGTTGGATCATTATTGTAACTATCATAGTTGTCGAGATATTTAAAGAATAACGTTGAAAAACTGAAAAAATCGTAAATCTTTGTATTTTGCATAATTTTTGAAGAAAAATTTTCAAATTTTTTTCCTTTGGCAGAATGGCGTTATATGGTAATAGAATACTTGTGACCAAAATTCGTCTAAATCGAAAGGGGTCGATTCCAACCATGGGTCAATTTGACATGGAATGACCTCCATATATATATATATATATATATATATATATATATATATATATATATATATATAAATTTTTCAACGAATGGTATTTTTGAACTCTACTCAATCAATTATGATAGGTTATGACAAAATTCCTTGAAAAATCGACCATAAGGACAAATACAATACCTAGATTTAAAAAAAAAAATCTATCTGAAAAATTGTAGATTTTTTAATTAAAGTTTATTATCTATGATTATTAAACCATTGAAAAAAATTCATGTACTTATTCAAAAGGCAATCACAGATTGATATTAATTACTTTCATTCAGAAATATTTGAGTGAATTGCGATAAAAATGTTCCTGTTATACAACAATATTTTTTAGCGAAAGTAACGTGTAAGGTTAATGTCCCAATACCGGAACGATTCCATAATCATTATATTATATTTTAACTCGTACGCGATGAAATTAAATAAAACTTTCTTTATTTAAAACCTTAATCTTTTAGTTACAAGATAGGATATAAAATATATCCGAAATATGAAAAAAAACATGTTAAGGTAGTTCACTGACGACATTCATAGCCAAAAGTATAGCGTAATCGTAACTACAAAAAGTTAGAGATACTCAATGCCAGAATATTTTATTTTTGTAAGAGACTGTATCCGATACATTTTAGTTTTAAATATACAGATAAACAGTAATACAATCACACTGATGAGTATAATAAATGTGACAACGCTGCAAACATTTATATTAAATAGTCTATAGATTAAACGTATAAGTAACAATCTTTATATAGTGTGAGTTTAATATACATGTAGTTTGTAATTCTTGACAATCACAAATTTTGGATAGAATTAATTTTTGTGCATATTTTCATAATTTTTTTTTAAACTTACAAGAAAATCGCAATTAAAAAGAAAAAAATTGTTCGATGTGTGCTACTTTCAATATCATAATTTTTAAAAATTCTAAAACTATTAGAAAAGCTCGGCTGTCCAATTTGAAAACATAGTAACTGACAAAAATAAAATTTTTGGAGTATGTATAGAATCATGTTCACAAAACTCCATTGGAACTAAAAATACTGAAAAATCGATTTTGAAAAATTTGTCACTTACTATGTTTTGGAATTGGGCAGCCGAGCTATCATTAATATAAGTTAATATCAAAAAATAATTTTTTTGTTTGTTCAATATCATTGAATAAATGTTTAACATTCATAAAAATTATTTTGAAAAATTTTCCAAAAAATTTTTGACCTCCAATACTTTCATGCTCAAAAATTAACCTAACTAAGTGACACTTGAATTTCCGCGGGTTAAGTATGACGACTGCAACGTTGCCGAGTTGTGATTACTGTACCCCACCACACGTCAAGTATTTTAAAATTATTTATATTTTAAAAATCAATTTTTTTTAAACAAATCGGTCAAGAAATTCAGAGTTTTTTTCAAATTTCTAATTTTTTCATTTAACAGTGGATAAGTTTTTAAAAAAATGGTAAGAACCGTTTCCAAGATATTCAGGAAACTACATGTTTTTCTTATACTTGGTAGATCTCCAGCATGTTAATTATGCACTTTTTGATTGTTAATATCTCGTCTTACAATCGGTGAAAAAATTTCGTTTTTTTTTTTTTTCATTGAATATTAGACATTTTTGTTAATCTCATGATTTAGTTTCATCGCATTCCTAAGAAAAATCGTTTTGCGAGTGAACTACCTTAATTATAGCAATAGTCTTGGATTCATGACTTTTTCATTTCTCTTAATGGTTTTGCTAAGAAATCAGTCAATGGTTTTAAGCTTATAGAAAATGTGTAGAAGTACTTTTCAATAATTTTTTTTTGTTTGCATATATATCTTGAATGACATAAAAATCAAGAAAACATATTAAGAATATGAAAAAAATAGTATTATAATATAATATATTATATTAATTTTACTGTCCGTCTATTGGCACAATAAAATGAACCCGTGTCCAGTACCGGAACAGTCAGTCATACTAATGTTATTGATGTTATCGATAGATATTAACGGTGAATTTTAATTACTCTTCGATAATTTTTTTTTTGTATATGCATCTTGGATGACGTAAAATTCAAGAAAACATATTAACAATATGAAAACATAGTATTATTATATTAATTTTACTGTTCGTCTATTGGTGTACAAAAATGAACCCCTACCTAGTACCGGAACAGTCAGTCATATTAATGTTATCGATGGACATTAACGGTGAGTTTTATTGACTGGCTAAATCAAGTGCAATATTAATTATTACTGGAGACCTAATATTTAATGCAGTAAGTATGATTGTTATAAAAAATGCATTAAATATAGATAAACTCTAATTTTAATCATAAAAAATAAATTTTTGTGTTCAATTTTATTTTTAATCATTTTTATAGTATAACCTCAAATGATTTATTTTGTTTCTATCCTTCAGTGATAAATATTAATTTTTTATAAAATATTTAATCACTTAAACATTTTAAATGCATTTTACATTAATATTATTAATTAATTGTAAATATTTTCACTATGAATTAATGCATATTAGAGCAAAAAATAACTCATTTTATTTACTGTTCCGGTATTAGGACAACCGAATTCTGGTATTGGGACAAGGCTATTTCAGCGTTCCGGTAGTGGGTATTTGGGGTGTCATAGAAAAAAAATTTTTTTCCTATATTAAATTTAAGAAAAATAAACTAATTTGATAATTTTTGAATAGGTAAATATCTATTCTATCTACTATAATAAATTATTTGGGTTAATAATCTATTTGAATATTTTTAAAACGATAAAAATCAGTTGTATACCCTTCGTCGTTCCGATATTGGGACATTTACCTCATACATACATAAACTTTCGAACTAATGGTATTTTCGGAACCTATCCTGCTTAAAAATCCAATAGATTCTTAGAGCTGTATTTATAAGGCCCTATACTTAACTTCTCATAGAACTCATTCATTCTTATAAAATCTCTATGGGAATTTATGAGAATCTATTGGATTCTATGAAATTTTCTAAACAGGGTAATCGACTAATCATGATAGGTGATGACAAAAATCTTTGAAAAGTCCACCATGAGGACAAATGCAATATCCAGATTCCAATGAAATCTACTAATAAACAAAACATTAAATAAAATATTATATTACAATAAAGACTAAATGTTGTATAGAGGGAGCCCAACACTATTTTACGTATATCTATTGAAGTATGAAATTTTTTCGAAAGAAAAAACAAATTAAGAAATTCCATTGTCATTAACGAGTTCAAAAAATACGACTAGATTTAGTTCAAAAGGCGATTTTTAACGCGTACCAAAACGTATTTAAGACTAAGTAAAGTCAAAAAAGGTCGTATGTAAGACTTAGGTTATTTGGCATATAATTTATCATACTAGACATAACATGCTCGCTTCACTTGCCTTCATTCTTTCAAAAATCCCGCCACTATCTCAGTCGACCAATCGACAACCGAATAAAATAGTCACAGAAGTGACGTAAAACGATACGACATCCGGTCATCAACTTTTTAGAAGAGGATAAATGGTTGTATAAATTTTTGTAATTACTCATCTTTCTGCATGTTCTTGCTATTTGTATAGTCGATAGTTTAGTACAAACCTCCGGTCATGTCGCCTAGCTGCTGATGGTGGTGATTTGTTTCTCCACGCTCGACTTCTATCGCGTTCTCGATCTCTACGATGTTCTCTACTTCTCGATCTTCGCCGATCTTTTTCCCACGATCTTGATCGTGACCTTGATCGAGATCGAAATCGACCTCTTCAATACATTTAAATGATTTAAAAAAAATTAAGTAAAATAAAATTAAAATTTATGGTTAAATTATTTACCGGCTTTTGGGTCGTTTATCTTTATCGTCTTTTTCTGATTCAGACTTCTGAGATTCTCTTTTATTTGATATCGGAATAGCTGCAGAACCATTCAATTGTACTGACAGTGTGGGATTCGTAATAGTCGGTAACTGGGTTGAAATAGGCTCTGTCGATTCTTGAGAATTTACTGCCTGGTCGGAAGGATTTATTTTTGGAGATAAAGTTTGTCCAGTCGTATTGACTTGCGATGTTTGTAGCAAATATTCTTGAGTCTCCAACGTTTTAAATAGCAAATCGACGAATTTTTTAGTTTCTAAAATGTACAGTATTACATTTAATGTATGAAGATTCCCAATTAAAAAATGTCATTTGGAAAATAAATTAACAATAAATACCGTGCTGCAAAAATACATCCAATTGTTCAACCATTCCTTCTCGCAACTCTTCTAACGTTTTATCTTTTTTGACTAAAGCGTAAACATACTTAGCTAAAGCAGCTGGATCAGCATCACACCTGTAAATATACAAAATTAATGTCAAAAAATAGAATAAAAAAGCAATTGCTAGCGAAAAATTTTTTCATTCAAAATAATGAATGATACGCAAGTGTCCTACACCAAAAAAGAAAAAAAAAAGTTACAAATATAAGTCTGTAACATTAATTATAAATATCAATAAAGAAACAAAAACTAGAAGTGTAAAACAATAAACGAAAATTTTTATGAACTATTAACATTATTATTGGAAAGGCAGACACCATAAGAAAGTTGGCCTACTTACAGTGGTTCTAAAACTGCAGTCAGCCAAGCCTTAAATTGTTCCGGATTCTCTATAATCATTTTAAGATATAGTAATTAGAATAACATATAAAGAAGGGATTAAACTGTTCCTTAATGAATTTTGTAGGCGGGAATATATTTTCTCCTAAGACGTGATAGTCGCCATTCTGAGGACTTGTTACAACTATACATATATATATACATACATATATATATATATATATATATATATATATATACATTTATACATATATATACATATATATATGTATATATATATATATATATATATATATATATATATATATATATATTTTAAAACACACAAAGTATATGACTGCCTTGGTAGGAAATATAGCAAAGGTTTCTTTCAATTTGACAACATGCTGTCTACCAACTATAAGAAATATTGTAACTTTTAACTGCAATATGAGTACAACTCGAACAACAAGTTGACGTAAATTTACATCCACTTTTTAAAAAATAATAAAGTCAGGAGTAAATTTTGGCTATAAGTTGCGGAGAAGAAACTGAAAAATAAAAATTGTACTAACTTAATAGAAAGTTCCTTGATAGCCACCCTGACCGTAAGTTAACTACAAGCTACTGCCGTATTTTAAAGGTAACTTAAAAGAAAGTGTTGTAGAGCAAGCAGTTACTTTTAAGTTGACAGTAAATTGTCTGTAACTTTCTATTCAATTTGACAAGTGGTACTGTCAGACAATGACATTAAGTTGATTAAAAGTTTCACTTCGACGGTAAATTTTTCTGTCAAGTTACATTCAAACTACTGCCGTATTTTGAAGTCAATTTAAAGGAAAATATTATCCAGCCAAGGTTTGCCAGTAACTTTCTCGTTAAGTTAGCCGAAAGTGTTGATCTGCAGAACTTGCAAGGTCTAGCTATTAGGGTGGTAAAAAATTTTGCGTTGACTAGTGGAAAATTAACTTTTTGCAGTCAACTTGACGTCAAATCCGCACCTGTAGCTGGGGTGGAGACAATTTGCCAAGAATGTTGTGTCCTGGGAGGTTACTAGGATCAGAACTGACGCCACCTCCTGGACAGTGGGCAGTTCGTTGTCACGCGGGACCGATTTTGGATTTGAAAACAGTGATAAATTTATAGTTGACTACGACGATGATGATTATGATTATTATTTAATGAAATAATTAAGTTATAGATAAGGATAGATGTAATTGATAAAATAACTTTTATCTGAAGATTGAGTTTTATTATAAAGTATGGATGAAACTTGATCAGTAATAACAGTTGTATTCGTCAAAAGTTCTCGGAGAGATGTGAAGTTACATCAGACGGCAGAGAGATGTCTGACCTCCACTCTCCAACTTCTCCCCACTACTCCCATGTTCACACTCATGCTCATACGATATACATATATATATATATATATTAGTTCTTTATCAAATAAACTTATACATTTACACTTTCTACTAATGCAAATTTGAGATATAAGCTTATACATTTACGTTCTTTACTTTATCCATTCTACGTCTTTTTATTACTTATATTATTTATATTCTATTTTCCTGTACTTGGATACAATCTTCCAGTTAATTATTCTAGACTATCAGAGGTGTGTTCTTCTATAATTATTCTATATTTAGTTATTCGTTACAATTGACATTTTCATTTATCGTGAAACATCATTATAATTATTCTAATGCTATATTTCAATATTTCTATTAATTCATTTATTATACGAATCACTCTTTGTTTAATACAAAACTATATATTAACAATAATAGTTAAGTTCTTGTGATATGGATTTCATTTATAGATAACATTTATTTATTATATATTTCCTTCTCTTATTTGGTTATAGAGTATGCATTTGTTTATAACCATATTTACTGTTAACTATAGAACAAGGGCCTATTCATGATTTTTATGCGTGAGTTTTGTTTAGGTTTTAAGTATCGGGTGACAGGAAACGTTCCATTACCACTCAAACTGTATTTATATTTCTCTGAATATAAAATAAAGATTTGCTTATCTATTCGTTCAATTTTTATAATCTAAATATATAATTTAATAAGTATGTGCCATGATGATTTATTATCTAAATTATTGACCAAATGTTGATAAAACGCAATAAGTGTTAATGTATAAATTTCAAATGGAGTTTAAATACGCGCCCATTTATGTATCTCAAGTTCAGTAATCAATTAACAGGTGGAGGCACCTGAGTATATAACAAGAACTAGACTAGAAACTATCTATTTCATATTGGTACCAGGCTGTACTAAACCAGTTACGTAGTAAGGAATTAAAAAGGGGTCGGACCCAACTTACACAAAAATTTTTTTTTAACAATTTAATTATATTTAAATAATAAGAAATTAATTTGTGATTGCTAGGTTCGGAAAGACGTCCATTGGACAGATTCCAATTGGAAAAGTAATTGATAGGACATATCCCAATAACTCAGATCCCTATTACCTGAATTACCAATTACTAATAATCCCGATGATCCAAATTTTCAATGACCTGAAATCCCGATCATCAGTAATTTCAATTGCCAATGCTACCAATTACCCAAAGTTCCAATAATCCAAAAGTTCGACAGCTTAATTTTTCGTTAACCAGAAACCCAGATAACTAGATTTTCAGCGCAATTCTTGAGCTAAAACTTTTTTCGTCTCAGTGACTTACGGTACACATAAAAAATTTCAATGTCAACTCTTGAGCGCTCATTGACTTCAAATTTCACATAAATTTGATATAATTTTGAAACTGCTATTTGACATCTGGGAGACATAAAAATTTGAGACGCAACAAATGACATCAACAAATTACATCAACAAGACCTCAACTAGAGCGACATTTTTTATTTTTTAATTTTTTAATTCACTTTGTTGAATATTTGCTAGATGTCGCGAGCTGACTTTTGTTTAGTATGTATCAAATGGTAAAATCGAATCTAAACAATTTTGGTCAATTTGAGCTCCTACTGCAGTCAAATTTTGCTACTTAATTTTCAATGTCTCGAGTACAGCTTGGAGCATTAATGCCTGGTCACATTATTTCTCATTCGTAGCCAATCTATTGAAATGTATGGTAAGCGCTTGAAAAATAATGTTGGTTACACTGGAACGCAAGTGAAACGTGAACTTGGCATATTTGTGATGTTGTTAATTAGGATGGCTAGTAGTCAGTGCTGCCAGAATGTGCGATATTTTTACCCCCTCTTGAGGTGAAATAGCATTGACTGTAATGGTAGGAGGGGGTAAAAATATCGCACGTTCTGGCAGAACTGCTAGTAGTGGAAGAATTGGACAGTTTTAGGTAAAAAAATAAATATAAACAGTGGAAGAGGTTATCTTTAATGTGAATTAATTCGAATCAATAAAATTGTCGGATTTCATTTCATTAACTTGTCAAACTTTTTTATAGGTAATTCAATTAAATATATTTAAGTTTTAAAATAAATTACAATTTTCTAAATTATCAATTTATTTAGATTATTTTTCAACATATTCCTTCACAATGTCTAACATGTCCAGATTCACTTAAGCATCTATCAATGTCAGCATTTAATGAGAAATAAATCTCATGAGAAATAAATCCAGGGTAATATGGAGAATGTGATTCATTAAATGCTCACATTGATGGATGATTAAGTGAATCTGGTCATGTTAGACATTGTGAAGGAATATGTTGAAACAAATCCTAAATAAATTAATAATTAATAAAATTATAATTTATTTTAAAACTTATATATTATTAATTGAATTACCTATAAAAAAAGTTTGACAAGTTAATGAACTAAAATCCGGCAATTTTATTGATTCGAATTAATTCACATTAAAGATAACCTCTTCCACTGTTTATATTTATTTGTTTACCTAAAACTGTCAAATTCTTCCACTACTAGCCATCTTAATTAACAACATCACAAATATGCCAAGTTCACGTTTTACTTGCGCTCCAGTGTAACTAACATCATTTTTCAAGTGCTTACCATACATTTCAATAGATTGACTACAAGTGAGAAATAATGTGATCAGGCATTAATGCTCCAAGCTGTACGTCAAATAGTGGCTTTAATCTGACGGGTAGACATCAGTGACCCATAATCCGATTACCCAGATGTATGATTGCCCAGGATTCTTTCACTCAGAATCCCTTTACACAGAATTTTTTTACCCAGAATTTCTATTACCCATAAATTCTATGACCCAGAATGTCTCTAATCCAGAAATTCGATTATACAGGATTTCTTTCACCCAGGCATCCATTAACACAGATTCTTTTTACCCAGATTTGATAAAATCGGTGACCCATAATCCGATTACCCAGAACTATGTTTGCCCAGGATTTTTTCACCCAGAATCAGTTTACACAGAATACTTTTACCCAGAATTTGTATTATCCATAAATTCTATGATCCAGAATATCTTTAACCCAGAAATCCGATTACACAGGATTTCTTTTCCCCAGAAAACCAATTACACATGATTTCTTTTACCCAGATTTCAAATTTTTCAATTGATAGTTCAAAAAAAATTCACTAGATTGAAAATAAATAACAATTTTTGAATGTTAA